>NW_025535976.1:70000-73503 GCF_020615455.1 Coregonus clupeaformis | reverse complement strand
CTAGGTTATCTATTTCTATGTTGGCCAGGTGTGGTTCCCAATCAGAGGCAGCTGTCGATCGTTGTCTCTGATTGGGGATCATACTTAGGCAGCCATTTTGCCTACCTATGTTGTGGGATCTTGTTTCTGTTTGGCTTGTTTGATGTTTAGCCTTTTTGAACTTCACGTTCTGTTGGATTTTGTTATTTTGTCTGTGTTTATTCAAATAAACGACTATGTACGCATACCACGCTGCACCTTGGTCCGATCCTTTACTCAACGAACGTGACACTTCCTTATTTTTCCGTAGTGTATTTCTGTATTGTTTTAGTGATTCACCATAGTGAAGGCGTAGGCTCAGGTTTTCTGGGTCTCTGTGTTTTTGGTTGGATAGGTTTTTCAATTTCTTTCTTAGGTTTTTGCATTCTTCATCAAACCATTTATCACTGTTGTTACTTTTCTTCGGTTTTCTGTTAGAGATTTTTAGATTTGATAGGGAAGCTGAGAGGTCAAATATACTGTTTAGGTTTTCTACTGCCAAGTTTACACCTTCACTATTACAGTGAAACATTTTGTCCAGGAAGTTGTCTAAAAGGGATTGAATTTGTTGTTGCCTAATAGTTTTTTGGTAGGTTTCGACACTACTTTCCTTCCATCTATAGCATTTCTTAATATTATTCAGTTCCTTTGGCTTTGTTCAAGTAGACTGTGATTTTGCTGTGGTCTGATAGGGGTGTCAGTGGGCTGACTGTGAATGCTCTGAGAGACTCTGATTGAGGTCAGTGATAAAGTAATCTACAGTACTACTGCCAAGAGATGAGCTATAGGTGTACCTACCGTAGGAGTCTCCTCGAAGCCTACCATTGACTATGTACAGATCCAGTGTGCGACAGAGCTGCAGGAGTTGTGACCCGTTTTTGTTGGTTATGTTGTCGTAGTTGTGCCTAGGGGGGCATATGGGGGAGGGAATGCTGTCACCTCCAGGTAGGTGTTTGTCCCCCTGTGTGCTGAGGGTGTCAGGTTTTTGTCCAGTTCTGGCATTTAGGTCGCCACAGACTAGTACATGTCCCTGGGTCTGGAAATGATTGATTTCCCCCACCAGGATGGAGAAGCTGTCTTCATTAAAGTATGGGGATTCTAGTGGGGGGATATAGGTAGCACACAGGAGGACATTTTTCTCAGTTGAGATAATTTTCTTTGGAATTTCTAGCCAAATGTAAAATGTCCCTGTTTTGATTAATTTAATAGAGTGAGTTAGGTCTGCTCTATACCAAATTAGCATACCCCCTGAGTCCCTTCCCTGTTTCACACCTGGTAGTTTGGTGGATGGGACTACCAGCTCTCTGTAACCTAGAGGGCAACCAGTGGGTCCGTCTCCTCTATACCATGTTTCTTGTAGGATGACAATGTCTGTATTTCGGATTTCTTTGGTGAAGTCCAGGTTCCTGCTCTTTAGGCCAAAGGCAGATGACCTCAGGCCTTGGATATTCCAGGATGAGACAGTGAAGGCTTTGTGTTCCATAAAGTGTCTAATGTTGTTGGTCGTGTGGTTTGGCCTCAGGCCAGTAATTGTGAGCAGAGCCTGCTGAGCATCTGGTACATGCCATTGGCTTGGGCTAGTGTAAGAGTGGGGGTTGGGCCTGTTTGCCTGCTCACGGCCTGGGCGTGTGCGTGACTTTCATGTTGAGGCCCTCTTTGCGGGAGTGGGGGGGCATGGGGTGGGTAGGAGGGGCATAGGTCTGATCTGAGGGGGCCTAAATGGGGTGTGGGCATGGTTGACTTGGGGGGGAGTTAATTGGTGGGGGTGGGGGTGTAGATGTGGTTGATGGTGCTGTGGTCTGGATGTAGGTCCTCTCTGCGGGGGTCCTCTATGTGTAGGTCCTGGGGGGGGTCCCGCAGGTCTGGGAGAGTGTCTCGCTGGTCTGGGCGGGGTGTCTGTTGATCTGTTGCTCCTGTGTGAGGTGTTGGGTCTGCGGTTGAGGGCGATATCCTTTAGGGTCCGGGCGAAGGTGGGCACTGCTGCCTTGGATAGGTGGACCTGGTCGTAAAGGCTGTTCACGTCCAGGGTGGAGTGGTGGGCCGGGTAGACATTTGGTTTTGAGGCACAGTCACGGGAAATACTTGCGTTTACCCGCTGTATGGTAGCAGGGTGGAAGTCTTTTCGTGGTAGCAGGATTGAGATAACCACTTGTGCCTTCGGGGAAAGTAGAAGAAGCTTTTTCTATCACTCCCTTGAGTGATGTGGCCACCCTTTCCTGCTGTGTTCTCAGGTCGTTTGTGCCTGTGTGTATTATTATGTGGCTGGGTGATCCTAGTTGGTCCTCAGACAGAAGGTCTAGGGCGCGCTGGGTGTTTGGACACCAGAGTTTAGACACTGTGTGTTTGGGAACAAGTTTATTTTCTTGTATGTATTTCCCGTTTGAGTCCATAAGGAGTACAATCTGTGGCTTGTGTATGTCCTCAGTGGGTGTGGGGGGGTCGTCATGAGGGCTATCAGGGTGTCTGACTGGGGGGTTGCTCAGAGGGGTTGGGGTCCCCTGGGCTTGGGGTTCTTCATTTGTTTGTCTGGCTGTGATGTCGAGGCTATGGTCGTCTAGGGTGTACTGTTCTGCTGCGGTGTCGAGACTTTGGCCAGGATCTGAGGTGGGCTGTTCTGCTGGCTTCTCTGCGGGGGTGGCCAGCTCTCTAATGGGTTGTTCTATGTCACCCGTCATCGTTCTCACCTTCTCCTCCAGCACTCTGATCCTCTCCTCTAGTGCTCTGTTCTTCTCCTGCTCTTTCTCCTGTTGATGTTGTCTCACCACAGTCCAGAGTGCAGACATGTCTCTCTCTACCTGCAGCTCTCCAGGTCTAGTTAAGGGGGTGTTGTTGTGCTGGACTGTTGTCTGGGTCTGTGCTGACTGGAGTGTGTTCACCTGCTGTTCCAGCTCCACCTGCCTTACCTCCAGCTGGGTGAAGTTATCCTTCATTTCAATGAGGGAGTAGTACTCTGTGCTGGGAGGTTGACTTTCTGCTTGGGGTTGCTCGTCTGTGGGGATATTTAATGAAGAGGTCTGGTCTGACCCGCTCGGGGTGGGGGTATCTTTCTCAAGGGAGAGCTTCTCCTGCTGAGCTATTTCTTTGATTAGGTGAAAGTCCAGCTGGAACTGTTTGGTGTTGCCCTGTACCAATACTGTTCCAGATTTATAGAGATTTATATTAGATGACTCAGAGTCCTCGTTGTCTTGTATCCTGAGTTTCCACCCATCGCTAACACACCCTCCTCTTAACAGAGGGGTAGTGTGCTAGTATAGCACTGTGCCATGCCAGGGAATGGTCTTTGTGGAACATTAAGTTGCTTATGTTCCCATTTTAATAAAAGTCAGCAAAAAGTGTCCCCTGATTTCCCATAAGGAGCTTCATTTTGTACTCTTTTCATGTCTTATCATCACACATGAGTGCTAATTGAAGTTGTATCTCTTTGTACTAGCAAGCTTGGTAGCCTTAGCATTCAGTCCTTATAAAGTAAAATATATAATTGTAAT
>NW_025535976.1:62500-67500 GCF_020615455.1 Coregonus clupeaformis | reverse complement strand
ATCATGGTGTATATCTCTCTCTGTCTCCAGGGATGTGAACACTACCATCATGGAGTTGCTGATCATGGTGTATCTCTCTCTCTGTCTCCAGGGATGTGAACACTACCATCATGGAGTTGCTGATCATGGTGTATATCTCTCTCTGTCTCCAGGGATGTGAACACTACCATCATGGAGTTGCTGATCATGGTGTATCTCTCTCTGTCTCCAGGGATGTGAACACTACCATCATGGAGTTGCTGATCATGGTGTATGCGTGCAGGACTTCCTGTGCCAGGAGCATCACCGGGGTTGTACCCTACTTCCCCTACAGTAAACAGTGTAAGATGAGGAAGAGAGGCTCCATTGTCTCCAAGCTGCTGGCCTCCATGATGTGTAAAGCAGGTGAGGACACACACACACAGAGACAGACACACACACACCGCAGACACACACACAGAGAGACACAGAGACACACAGAAATATTCACAGAGACACACAGAAAGACTCACAGAGACACACAGAAAGTCTCACAGATACACACAGAGACACACAGGGATACACAGAAAGACACAGAGAAAGACTCACAGAGACACACAGAGACACACAGAAAGACACAGAGACACACAGAGACACACAGAAAGACACACAAAGACACACAGACACACAGAAAGACACAGAAACACACAGAAAGACTCACAGAGACACACAGAGATACACAGAAAGACACAGAGACACACAGAGATACACAGAGATACACAGAGACACACAGAAAGACACAGAGACACACAGGAAGACTCAGACACACAGAGATACAGACAGAAAGACACACAGAGACACACAGAAAGACTCACAGAGACACACAGACAGACACAGAGACACACAGAAAGACTCACAGAGACACAGAGAAAGACACAGAGAAAGTCTCACAGATACACACAGAAACACACAGGGATACACAGAAAGACACACAGAGACACACAGAAAGACACAAAGACACACAGAAAGACACACAGAGAGACACACAGAGACACACAGAGACACACAGAGACACACAGAGACACACAGAGACACACAGAGACACACAGAGACACACAGAAAGACACACAGAAAGACACACAGAAAGACACACAGAAAGACACAGAAACATACAGAAAGACTCACAGAGACACACAGAGATACACAGAAAGACACAGAGACACACAGAGATACACAGAGACACACAGAAAGACACAGAGACACACAGAAAGACTCAGACACACAGAGATACAGACAGAAAGACACACAGAGACACACATAAAGACTCACAGAGACACACAGACAGACACAGAGACACACAGAAATACTCACAGAGACACAGAGAAAGACACACAGAAAGACACAGAGACACACCGAGACACACAGAAAGACACACAGTAAGACACACAGAAAGACACACAGAGACACACAGAAAGACACAAAGACACACAGAAAGACACACAGAGAGACACACAGAGACACACAGAGAAAAACAGACACACACAGAAAGACACACAGAGAGACACACAGAAAGACACAGAGACACACAGAAAGACAGACAGAGACTAACAGAAAGACACACAGAGACACACAGAAAGACACACAGAGAAAAACAGACACACACAGAAAGACACAGAGACACACAGAAAGACACACAGAAAGACTCACAGAGACACACAGAGATACACAGAAAGACACAGAGACACACAGAAAGACACAGAGACACACAGAGACACACAGAGACACACAGAGACACACAGAGACACACAGACACACAGAAAGACACAGAAACACACAGAAAGACTCACAGAGACACACAGAGATACACAGAAAGACACAGAGACACACAGAGATATACAGAGACACACATAAAGACACAGAGACACACAGAAAGACTCAGACACACAGAGATACAGACAGAAAGACACACAGAGACACACAGAAAGACTCACAGAGACACACAGAAAGACTCACAGAGACACACAGACAGACACAGAGACACACAGAAAGACTCACAGAGACACACAGAAAGACACACAGAAAGACACACAGAGACACACAGAAAGACACACAGTGAGACACACAGAAAGACACACAGAGACACACAGAAAGACTCACAGAGACACACAAAGACACAGAGACACACATAAAGACACACAGAGACACACAGAGTTACACAGAGTTACACAGAGACATAAAGTCTGGCCCTCTTACTGAACATAGTGTTCTCTCCTTGTTCTGAATGTGTCCATCCGTCCGTCTGTCTGAATATCTGTCTGTCCGTCTGTCTGAATGTCCGTCTGTCTGTCTGTCCGTCTGTCTGAATGTCCATCTGTGTCGGCCCGTCTCTCTGTCCGTCTGTCTGTGTCGGCCCGTCTCTCTGTCCGTCCGTCTGTCTGAATATCTGTCTGTCTGAATATCTGTCTGTCCGTCTGTCTGAATGTCCGTCTGTGTCGGTCCGTCTGTCTGTCCCTCTGTATGTCCTTCTGTCTGTCCGCCTGTCTATGTCCGTCTGTCCGTCTGTCTGTGTCGGCCTGTCTCTCTGTCCGTCTGTCTGTCCCTCTGTCTGTCCCTCTGTCTGTCCGCCTGTCTGTGTCCGTCTGTCCGTGTCCGTCTGCCTGTCTGTCTGTCTGTCTGTCTGTCTGTCTGTCCGTCTGTCTGTCTGTCTGTCCGTCTGTCTGTAGGTCTGACCCATCTCATCACCATGGATCTTCATCAGAAGGAGATTCAGGGTTTCTTCAACATCCCAGTAGACAACCTGAGAGCTTCACCCTTCCTACTGCAGTACATACAGGAGGAGGTAAGACTACACTACCCACAACCCCCCAGTACATACAGAAAGAGGTCAACTACACTATCCACAACCCCCCAGTACATACAGGAGGAGGTAAACTATACTACCAACAACCCCCCAGTACATACAGGAGGAGGTACAACTACACTACCCACAACCCCCCAGTACATACAGGAGGAGGTACAACTACACTACCCACAACCCCCTCCTGCTGTAAAATATACAGGAATAGGTGATGTGTGTCATTGATGTGTAGTTTTCTTCTACAGATTCCTGACTATAGAAATGCAGTGATAGTGGCCAAATCTCCAGCCTCAGCCAAAAGGTACGCTACTGCCTGTATTGTATAGTTGACTGTATGTAGCTGCTACTGCCTGTATTGTATAGTTGACTGTAGCTGGTACTGTCTGTATTGTATAGTTGACTGTAGCTGCTACTGTCTGTATTGTATAGTTGACTGTAGCTGGTACTGTCTGTATTGTATAGTTGACTGTAGCTGCTACTGTCTGTATTGTATAGTTGACTGTAGCTGCTACTGTCTGTATTGTATAGTTGACTGTAGCTGCTACTGTCTGTATTGTATAGTTGACTGTAGCTGCTACTGTCTGTATTGTATAGTTGACTGTAGCTGCTACTGTCTGTATTGTATAGTTGACTGTATGTAGCTGCTACTGCCTGTATTGTATAGTTGACTGTAGCTGCTACTGCCTGTATTGTATAGTTGACTGTATGTAGCTGCTACTGCCTGTATTGTATAGTTGACTGTAGCTGGTACTGTCTGTATTGTATAGTTGACTGTAGCTGCTACTGTCTGTATTGTATAGTTGACTGTAGCTGCTACTGTCTGTATTGTATAGTTGACTGTAGCTGCTACTGCCTGTATTGTATAGTTGACTGTATGTAGCTGCTACTGCCTGTATTGTATAGTTGACTGTAGCTGGTACTGTCTGTATTGTATAGTTGACTGTAGCTGCTACTGTCTGTATTGTATAGTTGACTGTAGCTGCTACTGTCTGTATTGTATAGTTGACTGTAGCTGCTACTGTCTGTATTGTATAGTTGACTGTAGCTGCTACTGTCTGTATTGTATAGTTGACTGTAGCTGCTACTGTCTGTATTGTATAGTTGACTGTAGCTGCTACTGTCTGTATTGTATAGTTGACTGTAGCTGCTACTGCCTGTATTGTATAGTTGACTGTAGCTGCTACTGCCTGTATTGTATAGTTGACTGTATGTAGCTGCTACTGCCTGTATTGTATAGTTGACTGTAGCTGGTACTGTCTGTATTGTATAGTTGACTGTAGCTGCTACTGTCTGTATTGTATAGTTGACTGTAGCTGCTACTGTCTGTATTGTATAGTTGACTGTAGCTGCTACTGTCTGTATTGTATAGTTGACTGTAGCTGCTACTGCCTGTATTGTATAGTTGACTGTAGCTGCTACTGTCTGTATTGTATAGTTGACTGTAGCTGCTACTGTCTGTATTGTATAGTTGACTGTAGCTGCTACTGCCTGTATTGTATAGTTGACTGTAGCTGCTACTGCCTGTATTGTATAGTTGACTGTAGCTGCTACTGTCTGTATTGTATAGTTGACTGTAGCTGCTACTGTCTGTATTGTATAGTTGACTGTAGCTGCTACTGTCTGTATTGTATAGTTGACTGTAGCTGCTACTGTCTGTATTGTATAGTTGACTGTAGCTGCTACTGTCTGTATTGTATAGTTGACTGTAGCTGCTACTGTCTGTATTGTATAGTTGACTGTAGCTGCTACTGTCTGTATTGTATAGTTGACTGTAGCTGCTACTGCCTGTATTGTATAGTTGACTGTAGCTGCTACTGTCTGTATTGTATAGTTGACTGTAGCTGCTACTGCCTGTATTGTATAGTTGACTGTAGCTGCTACTGTCTGTATTGTATAGTTGACTGTAGCTGCTACTGTCTGTATTGTATAGTTGACTGTAGCTGCTACTGTCTGTATTGTATAGTTGACTGTAGCTGCTACTGTCTGTATTGTATAGTTGACTGTAGCTGCTACTGTCTGTATTGTATAGTTGACTGTATAGCTGCTACTGTCTGTATTGTATAGTTGACTGTAGCTGCTACTGTCTGTATTGTATAGTTGACTGTAGCTGCTACTGTCTGTATTGTATAGTTGACTGTAGCTGCTACTGTCTGTATTGTATAGTTGACTGTAGCTGCTACTGTCT
>NW_025535976.1:25000-57500 GCF_020615455.1 Coregonus clupeaformis | reverse complement strand
CAGCCCCTCCTACTGCCAAGACTAGTGGAGTCCTAGACCTCAGACTGGAGATCCCAGGTAACCAGCCCCTCCTACTGCCAAGACTAGTGGAGTCCTAGACCTCAGACTGGAGATCCCAGGTAACACAGTCCCCTCCTACTGCCAAGACTAGTGGAGTCCTGGACCTCAGACTGGAGATCCCAGGTAACACCCCCTCCTACTGCCAAGACTAGTGGAGTCCTAGACCTCAGACTGGAGATCCCAGGTAACACAGTCCCCTCCTACTGCCAAGACTAGTGGAGTCCTGGACCTCAGACTGGAGATCCCAGGTAACACAGTCCCCTCCTACTGCCAAGACTAGTGGAGTCCTAGACCTCAGACTGGAGATCCCAGGTAACACAGTCCCCTCCTACTGCCAAGACTAGTGGAGTCCTAGACCTCAGACTGGAGATCCCAGGTAACACAGTCCCCTCCTACTGCCAAGACTAGTGGAGTCCTGGACCTCAGACTGGAGATCCCAGGTAACCCCTCCTACTGCCAAGACTAGTGGAGTCCTAGACCTCAGACTGGAGATCCCAGGTAACACAGTCCCCTCCTACTGCCAAGACTAGTGGAGTCCTAGACCTCAGACTGGAGATCCCAGGTAACCCCTCCTACTGCCAAGACTAGTGGAGTCCTGGACCTCAGACTGGAGATCCCAGGTAACACAGTCCCCTCCTACTGCCAAGACTAGTGGAGTCCTGGACCTCAGACTGGAGATCCCAGGTAACCCCTCCTACTGCCAAGACTAGTGGAGTCCTAGACCTCAGACTGGAGATCCCAGGTAACACAGTCCCCTCCTACTGCCAAGACTAGTGGAGTCCTGGACCTCAGACTGGAGATCCCAGGTAACCGTCCCCTCCTACTGCCAAGACTAGTGGAGTCCTAGACCTCAGACTGGAGATCCCAGGTAACAGTCCCCTCCTACTGCCAAGACTAGTGGAGTCCTGGACCTCAGACTGGAGATCCCAGGTAACACAGTCCCCTCCTACTGCCAAGACTAGTGGAGTCCTAGACCTCAGACTGGAGATCCCAGGTAACACAGTCCCCTCCTACTGCCAAGACTAGTGGAGTCCTAGACCTCAGACTGGAGATCCCAGGTAACACGTCCCCTCCTACTGCCAAGACTAGTGGAGTCCTGGACCTCAGACTGGAGATCCCAGGTAACACAGTCCCCTCCTACTGCCAAGACTAGTGGAGTCCTAGACCTCAGACTGGAGATCCCAGGTAACACAGTCCCCTCCTACTGCCAAGACTAGTGGAGTCCTAGACCTCAGACTGGAGATCCCAGGTAACACAGTCCCCTCCTACTGCCAAGACTAGTGGAGTCCTGGACCTCAGACTGGAGATCCCAGGTAACCCCCTCCTACTGCCAAGACTAGTGGAGTCCTAGACCTCAGACTGGAGATCCCAGGTAACCACCCCTCCTACTGCCAAGACTAGTGGAGTCCTGGACCTCAGACTGGAGATCCCAGGTAACACAGTCCCCTCCTACTGCCAAGACTAGTGGAGTCCTGGACCTCAGACTGGAGATCCCAGGTAACACAGTCCCCTCCTACTGCCAAGACTAGTGGAGTCCTAGACCTCAGACTGGAGATCCCAGGTAACACCCCTCCTACTGCCAAGACTAGTGGAGTCCTGGACCTCAGACTGGAGATCCCAGGTAACCAGCCCCTCCTACTGCCAAGACTAGTGGAGTCCTGGACCTCAGACTGGAGATCCCAGGTAACACAGTCCCCTCCTACTGCCAAGACTAGTGGAGTCCTAGACCTCAGACTGGAGATCCCAGGTAACACAGTCCCCTCCTACTGCCAAGACTAGTGGAGTCCTGGACCTCAGACTGGAGATCCCAGGTAACCATCCCCTCCTACTGCCAAGACTAGTGGAGTCCTGGACCTCAGACTGGAGATCCCAGGTAACACAGCCCCTCCTACTGCCAAGACTAGTGGAGTCCTAGACCTCAGACTGGAGATCCCAGGTAACACAGTCCCCTCCTACTGCCAAGACTAGTGGAGTCCTGGACCTCAGACTGGAGATCCCAGGTAACCCCTCCTACTGCCAAGACTAGTGGAGTCCTGGACCTCAGACTGGAGATCCCAGGTAACCCCTCCTACTGCCAAGACTAGTGGAGTCCTAGACCTCAGACTGGAGATCCCAGGTAACACAGTCCCCTCCTACTGCCAAGACTAGTGGAGTCCTGGACCTCAGACTGGAGATCCCAGGTAACACAGTCCCCTCCTACTGCCAAGACTAGTGGAGTCCTGGACCTCAGACTGGAGATCCCAGGTAACACAGTCCCCTCCTACTGCCAAGACTAGTGGAGTCCTGGACCTCAGACTGGAGATCCCAGGTAACACAGTCCCCTCCTACTGCCAAGACTAGTGGAGTCCTGGACCTCAGACTGGAGATCCCAGGTAACACAGTCCCCTCCTACTGCCAAGACTAGTGGAGTCCTAGACCTCAGACTGGAGATCCCAGGTAACACAGTCCCCTCCTACTGCCAAGACTAGTGGAGTCCTGGACCTCAGACTGGAGATCCCAGGTAACCCCTCCTACTGCCAAGACTAGTGGAGTCCTAGACCTCAGACTGGAGATCCCAGGTAACCCCTCCTACTGCCAAGACTAGTGGAGTCCTAGACCTCAGACTGGAGATCCCAGGTAACCCCTCCTACTGCCAAGACTAGTGGAGTCCTAGACCTCAGACTGGAGATCCCAGGTAACACAGTCCCCTCCTACTGCCAAGACTAGTGGAGTCCTAGACCTCAGACTGGAGATCCCAGGTAACACAGTCCCCTCCTACTGCCAAGACTAGTGGAGTCCTAGACCTCAGACTGGAGATCCCAGGTAACACAGTCCCCTCCTACTGCCAAGACTAGTGGAGTCCTGGACCTCAGACTGGAGATCCCAGGTAACCAGCCCCTCCTACTGCCAAGACTAGTGGAGTCCTAGACCTCAGACTGGAGATCCCAGGTAACACAGTCCCCTCCTACTGCCAAGACTAGTGGAGTCCTGGACCTCAGACTGGAGATCCCAGGTAACACAGTCCCCTCCTACTGCCAAGACTAGTGGAGTCCTGGACCTCAGACTGGAGATCCCAGGTAACACAGTCCCCTCCTACTGCCAAGACTAGTGGAGTCCTGGACCTCAGACTGGAGATCCCAGGTAACCCCTCCTACTGCCAAGACTAGTGGAGTCCTAGACCTCAGACTGGAGATCCCAGGTAACACAGTCCCCTCCTACTGCCAAGACTAGTGGAGTCCTGGACAGACTGGAGATCCCAGGTAACACAGTCCCCTCCTACTGCCAAGACTAGTGGAGTCCTGGACCTCAGACTGGAGATCCCAGGTAACACAGTCCCCTCCTACTGCCAAGACTAGTGGAGTCCTGGACCAGACTGGAGATCCCAGGTAACAGCCCCTCCTACTGCCAAGACTAGTGGAGTCCTAGACCTCAGACTGGAGATCCCAGGTAACACCCTCCTACTGCCAAGACTAGTGGAGTCCTGGACCTCAGACTGGAGATCCCAGGTAACCAGTCCCCTCCTACTGCCAAGACTAGTGGAGTCCTGGACCTCAGACTGGAGATCCCAGGTAACACAGTCCCCTCCTACTGCCAAGACTAGTGGAGTCCTGGACCTCAGACTGGAGATCCCAGGTAACACAGTCCCCTCCTACTGCCAAGACTAGTGGAGTCCTGGACCTCAGACTGGAGATCCCAGGTAACCCCTCCTACTGCCAAGACTAGTGGAGTCCTGGACCTCAGACTGGAGATCCCAGGTAACACAGTCCCCTCCTACTGCCAAGACTAGTGGAGTCCTAGACCTCAGACTGGAGATCCCAGGTAACCCCTCCTACTGCCAAGACTAGTGGAGTCCTAGACCTCAGACTGGAGATCCCAGGTAACCCCTCCTACTGCCAAGACTAGTGGAGTCCTAGACCTCAGACTGGAGATCCCAGGTAACACAGTCCCCTCCTACTGCCAAGACTAGTGGAGTCCTGGACCTCAGACTGGAGATCCCAGGTAACACAGTCCCCTCCTACTGCCAAGACTAGTGGAGTCCTAGACCTCAGACTGGAGATCCCAGGTAACCCCTCCTACTGCCAAGACTAGTGGAGTCCTAGACAGACTGGAGATCCCAGGTAACACAGTCCCCTCCTACTGCCAAGACTAGTGGAGTCCTGGACCTCAGACTGGAGATCCCAGGTAACACAGTCCCCTCCTACTGCCAAGACTAGTGGAGTCCTGGACCTCAGACTGGAGATCCCAGGTAACCCCTCCTACTGCCAAGACTAGTGGAGTCCTAGACCTCAGACTGGAGATCCCAGGTAACACAGTCCCCTCCTACTGCCAAGACTAGTGGAGTCCTGGACCTCAGACTGGAGATCCCAGGTAACACAGTCCCCTCCTACTGCCAAGACTAGTGGAGTCCTAGACCTCAGACTGGAGATCCCAGGTAACACAGTCATCTGCCTGCTCCATATCTTGGAGGATTTAAACACCTGTTGTGGTTTTTTTTAAAGGCTCTGTGTGTGTGTGTTGTGTGTTCCAGCGTTGATCCCCAAAGAGAAGCCTCCCATCACGGTGGTAGGGGACGTAGGAGGCCGCATCGCTATCATCGTGGTGAGCTACACAGACACTCACAGTACTCACACACACAGTACTCACACAGACACTCACAGTACTCACACTCACAGACACACACAGATACACACAGTGCTCACACTCAGAGACACACAGACACTCACAGTACTCACACACACAGACACACACAGACACTCACAGTACTCACACTCACAGACACTCACAGTACTCACACTCACAGACACACACAGATACACACAGTGCTCACACTCAGAGACACACAGACACTCACAGTACTCACACTCACAGTACACAAACAGACACTCACAGTACTCACACTCACAGACACTCACAGTACTCATACTCAGAGAAACACACAGAGCTCACACTCAGATACACACAGACACTCACAGACACTCACAGACACTCACAGACACACACAGACGCTCACAGTACTCACACTCACAGACACTTACAGTGCTCACACTCACAGACACACACAGACACTCACAGTACTCACACTCAGAGACACACAGACACTCACAGTACTCACACTCAGAGACACACACAGACACACACAGTGCTCACACACAGAGACACACATACACTCACAGTACTCACACTCACAGACACACACAGACACTCACAGTACTCACACTCACAGACACACACAGATACACACAGTGCTCACACTCAGAGACACACAGACACTCACAGTACTCACACTCACAGACACAAACAGACACTCACAGTACTCACACTCACAGACACTCACAGTACTCATACTCAGAGAAACACACAGAGCTCACACTCAGATACACACAGACACTCACAGACACTCACAGACACTCACAGACACACACAGACACTCACAGTACTCACACTCACAGACACTTACAGTGCTCACACTCACAGACACACACAGACACTCACAGTACTCACACTCAGAGACACACAGACACTCACAGTACTCACACTCAGAGACACACAGACACTCACAGTACTCACACTCAGAGACACACACAGACACACACAGTGCTCACACTCAGAGACACACAGACACTCACAGTGCTCACACTCAGAGACACACAGACACTCACAGTACTCACAGACACACACAGACACACCCTTAAAGTGCTCACACTCACAGACACACACAAAACACTCACAGTACTCACACTCACAGACACACACAGTGCTCACACTCAGAGACACACAGACACTCACAGTACTCACAGACACACACAGACACTCACAGTACTCACACTCAGAGACACACAGACACTCACAGTACTCACACTCAGAGTTACACACAGACACACACACAGTGCTCACTCTCAGAGACACACAGACACTCACAGTACTCACACTCACAGACACACACAGACACTCACAGTACTCACGCTCACAGACACACACAGACAGACACACACAGTGCTCACACTCAGAGACACACAGAGACTCACATTACTCACACTCAGAGACACACAGACACTCATAGTACTCACACTCACAGACAGACACACACAGTGCTCACACTCAGAGACACACAGACACTCATAGTACTCACACTCACACACACACACACAGACACACACAGTGCTCACACTCACACACACACACAGACACTCACAGTCCTCACACTCACAGGCAGACCACCCAGACCCTGACCCCCTGTAAGGCCGTTGGAATGTCCTCAGTGACAGCTGCTGTGTGTCCCGCCCCCAGGATGACATCATAGATGATGTGGACAGTTTCGTGGCGGCGGCAGAGACGTTGAAGGAGCGTGGAGCGTGCAAGATCTTCGTCATGGCAACGCACGGCATACTTTCCTCCGATGCACCAAAACTCATAGAGGAGTCTGCCATCGACAAGGTATGTCTGTCTGTCTGTGTTAACCTGTGTCTGTGTGTGTGTGTGTGTGTGTGTGTGTGTGTGTGTGTGTTAACCGTGTATGTGTGTGTGTGTTAACCGTGTGCGTGTGTGTGTTAACCATGTGTGTGTGTGTGTTAACCATGTGTGTGTGTGTGTTAACCGTGTGTGTGTGTGTGTGTTAACCGTGTGTGTGTGTGTTAACCATGTGTGTGTGTGTGTGTGTGTGTAACTGTGTGTGTGTGTGTGTTAACCGTGTGTGTGTGTGTGTTAACCATGTGTGTGTGTGTGTAACTTGTGTGTGTGTTAACCATGTGTGTGTGTGTTTTTAACTGTGTGTGTGTGTGTTAACCGTGTGTGTGTGTGTGTGTGTGTGTGTGTTAACCGTGTGTGTGTGTGTGTTAACCGTGTGTGTGTGTGTTAACCGTGTGTGTGTGTGTGTGTGTGTGTGTTAACTGTGTGTGTGTGTGTGTTAACCGTGTGTGTGTGTGTGTTGTTAACCGTATTTCTAGGGGGTTTAGGGTTAAGGTTAGAATTAGGGTTAGGGTTAGAGTACGGGTAAGGGTAAGGTTTAGGGGTTAGGATAATAGGATTTTGAATGGGACTGAATTGTGTGTCCCCACAAGGTTAGTTGTACAAGACTGTGTGTTTGTGTTATCCCTGTGTGTGTGTGTTAACCATGTGTGTGTATCTGTGTGTTAACCGTGTGTGTGTGTGTGATCGCTCTGTGTGTGTGTGTGTGTGTTAACCATGTGTGTGTATCTGTGTGTTAACCGTGTGTGTGTGTGTGTGTGTGTGATCGCTGTGTGTGTGTGTGTGTGATCGCTGTGTGTGTGTGTGTGTGTGTGTTAACCATGTGTGTGTATCTGTGTGTTAACCGTGTGTGTGCGTGTGATCGCTGTGTGTGTGTGTGTTAACCATGTGTGTGTATCTGTGTGTTAACTGTGTGTGTGTGTGTGTGATCGCTGTGTGTGTGTGTGTGTGTGTGTGTGTGTGTTAACCATGTTTGTGTATCTGTGTGTTAACCATG
Organism: Coregonus clupeaformis; assembly: GCF_020615455.1. Taxonomy (NCBI): domain Eukaryota; kingdom Metazoa; phylum Chordata; class Actinopteri; order Salmoniformes; family Salmonidae; genus Coregonus; species Coregonus clupeaformis. The sequence continues at coordinate 49,999 of NW_025535976.1, read as the reverse complement.
TGTGTGTGTGTGTGATCGCTGTGTGTGTGTATCTGTGTGTTAACCGTGTGTGTGTGATCGCTGTGTGTGTGTGTGTGTATCTGTGTGTGTGTGTGTTAACCATGTGTGTGTATCTGTGTGTGATCGCTGTGTGTGTGTGTGTGTGTGTTCTGTGTGTTATCGCTGTGTGTGTGTGTGTGTGTGTGTTAACCATGTGTGTGTATCTGTGTGTTAACCATGTGTGTGTGTATCTGTGTGTTATCCCTGTGTGTGTGTGTGTGTGTGTGATCCCTGTGTGTGTGTATCTGTGTGTTATCCCTGTGTGTGTGTGATCGCTGTGTGTGTGTGTGTGTATCTGTGTGTGTGTATCTGTGTGTTAACCGTGTGTGTGTGATCCCTGTGTGTGTGTGTGTGTATCTGTGTGTGTGTGTGTGTGTTAACCATGTGTGTGTATCTGTGTGTTATCCCTGTGTGTGTGTGTGTGTTATCGCTGTGTGTGTGTGTGTGTGTATCGCTGTGTGTGTGTGTGTGTGTTGTGTGTATCTGTGTGTTATCCCTGTGTGTGTGTGTGTGTGTGTGTGTGTGTGTGTGTGTGTGTGTGTATCCCTGTGTGTGTGTGTTATCCCTGTGTGTGTGTGTGTTGTGTGTATCTGTGTGTTATCCCTGTGTGTGTATCTGTGTGTTATCCCTGTGTGTGTGTATCTGTGTGTTATCCCTGTGTGTGTTGTGTGTGTGTGTGTGTGTGATCCCTGTGTGTGTTGTGTGTGTGTGTGTGTGTTATCCCTGTGTGTGTGTGTGTGTGTGTGTGTGTGTGTTATCCCTGTGTGTGTGTGTGTGTGTGTGTGTGTTAACCCTGTGTGTGTGTGTGTGTGTGTATCTGTGTGTTAACCATGTGTGTGTGTGTGTGTGTGTGTGTGTGTGATCGCTGTGTGTGTGTGTGCGTGTGTTAACCATGTGTGTGTGTCTGTGTGTGATCCCTGTGTGTGTGTGTGTCGTGTGTGTTATCCCTGTGTGTGTATAGGTGGTGGTAACCAACACTATTCCCCATGAGCATCAGAAGCTGCAGTGCGCTAAGATCCAGACGGTGGATATCAGCCTGATCCTTTCTGAAGCCATCAGACGCATCCACAGCAGAGAGAGCATCTCCTGCCTGTTCAGACACATAGGACTGGATGACTGAACACACACAGAGAGAGCATCTCCTGCCTGTTCAGACACATAGGACTGGATGACTGAACACACACAGAGAGAGCATCTCCTGCCTGTTCAGACACATAGGACTGGATGACTGAACACACAGCAGAGAGAGCATCTCCTGCCTGTTCAGACACATAGGGCTGGATGACTGAACACACAGCAGAGAGAGCATCTCCTGCCTGTTCAGACACATAGGACTGGATGACTGAACACACACACTCTCTCTCCTGCCTGTTCAGACACATAGGGCTGGATGACTGAACACACAGCAGAGAGAGCATCTCCTGCCTGTTCAGACACATAGGACTGGATGACTGAACACACACAGAGAGAGCATCTCCTGCCTGTTCAGACACATAGGACTGGATGACTGAACACACACACTCTCTTTGTTATGGTACTAACAATGATAATGTTACAACGATAATGTTACAACGATAATGTTACAATGATAATGTTACAATGATAATGTTACAACGATAATGTTACAACGATAATGTTACAAGCTTTTGTATTTATTGTGTTTTCTGCGCTGAATGAAAAATTTTAAAAAATAAAGAGAAATGGAAAGACATCTTCCACTTGATAGTTTTCTTGTGATTGTGAAGTGGTGTGATGTTAGTTTGATGCTTTGTCTCAGAACCAGAACCAGGCTCCTGCTAACGACAGACCCCATCTCCAGACTTAGTGGACCTGACCTAGACAGAGACAGACCCCATCTCCAGACTTAGTGGACCTGACCTGGACAGAGACAGACCCCATCTCCAGACTTAGTGGACCTGACCTGGACAGAGACAGACCCCATCTCCAGACTTAGTGGACCTGACCTGGACAGAGACAGACCCCATCTCCAGACTTAGTGGACCTGACCTGGACAGAGACAGACCCCATCTCCAGACTTAGTGGACCTGACCTGGACAGAGACAGACCCCATCTCCAGACTTAGTGGACCTGACCTGGACAGAGACAGACCCCATCTCCAGACTTAGTGGACCTGACCTGGACAGAGACCGAGACAGACCCCATCTCCAGACTTAGTGGACCTGACCTGGACAGAGACAGACCCCATCTCCAGACTTAGTGGACCTGACCTGGACAGAGACAGACCCCATCTCCAGACTTAGTGGACCTGACCTGGTCAGAGACAGACCCCATCTCCAGACTTAGTGGACCTGACCTGGACAGAGACAGACCCCATCTCCAGACTTAGTGGACCTGACCTGGCCTGGACAGAGACAGACCCCATCTCCAGACTTAGTGGACCTGACCTGGACAGAGACAGACCCCATCTCCAGACTTAGTGGACCTGACCTGGACAGAGACAGACCCCATCTCCAGACTTAGTGGACCTGACCTGGACAGAGACAGACCCCATCTCCAGACTTAGTGGACCTGACCTGGACAGAGACAGACCCCATCTCCAGACTTAGTGGACCTGACCTGGACAGAGACAGACCCCATCTCCAGACTTAGTGGACCCGACCTGACCTAGACAGAGACAGACCCCATCTCCAGACTTAGTGGACCTGACCTGACCTGGACAGAGACAGACCTCATCTCCAGACTTAGTGGACCTGACCTGGACAGAGACAGACCCCATCTCCAGACTTAGTGGACCTGACCTGGACAGAGACAGACCCCATCTCCAGACTTAGTGGACCTGACCTAGTCAGAGACAGACCCCATCTCCAGACTTAGTGGACTCGACCTGGACAGAGACAGACCCCATCTCCAGACTTAGTGGACCTGACCTGACCTAGACAGAGACGTAGTACCACTGATATCCAGCAGGTGGCAGCAGGTCTCACGTCAACAGCATTCCTAACATGGTAACCCAAGCCACACTGTCGGCCCAAGTGATGATGATGATGACACATTACACGACCAGCAGTATGTGGACACCCCTTCAAATGAGTGGATTCGGCTATTTCAGCCACTCCCGTTGCTGACAGGTGTTTAAAATTGAGCACGCAGCCGTGCAATCTCCATAGACAAACATCGGCAGTAGAATGGCCCGTACTGAAGAGCTCAGTGACTTTCAACGTGCCACCTTTCCAACAAGTTCCGTGTAGCTCAGTTGGTAGAGCATGGCGCTTGCAACGCCATGGTTGTGGGTTCGTTTCCCACGGGGGACCAGTATGAAAAAAATGTATGCACTCACTAAACTGTAAGTCGCTCTGGATAAGAGCGTCTGCTAAGTGACTAAAATGTAAATGTAAGTCAGTTCATCAACTTTCTGTCCTGCTAGAGCTGCCCCGGTCAACTGTAAGTGCTGTTATTGTGAAGTGGAAACGTCTAGGAGCAACAACGGCTCAGCCGCGAAATGGTAGGCCAATACAAGCTCACAGAACGGGACCGCCGAGTGTTGAAAATCTTCTGTCCTCGGTTGCAACACTCAGTACCGAGTTCCAAACTGCCTCTGGAAGCAACATCAGCACAAGAACTGTTCGTTTGGGGCTTCAGGAAATGGGTTTCCATGGCCGAGCAGCCGCACACAAGCCTAAGATCACCATGCGCAATGCCAAGCGTTGGTTGGAGTGGTGTAAAGCTCGCCGCCATTGGACTCTGGAGCAGTGGAAACGCGTTCTCTGGAGGGATGAATCACGCTTCACCATCTGGCAGTCCGACGGACGAATCTGGGTTTGGCGGATGCCAGGAGAACGCTACCTGCACGAATACATAGTGCCAACTGTAAAGTTTGGTGGAGGAGGAATAATGGTCTGGGGCTGTTTTTCATGGTTCGGGCTAGGCCCCTTAGTTCCAGTGAAGGGAAATCTTAACGCTACAGCATACAATTACATTCTAGATGATTCTGTGCTTCCAACTTTGTGGCAACAGTTTGGGGAAGGCCCTTTCCTGTTTCAGCATGAGAACTCCCCTGTGCACAAAGCGAGGTCCATACAGAAATGTTTTGTCGAGATCGGTGTGGAAGAACTTGACTGGCCTGCACAGAGCCCTGACCTTAACCCCATCGAACACCTTTGGGATGAATTGGAACGCCGTCTGCGAGCCCAACATCAGTGCCCGACCTCACTAATGCTCTTGTGGCTGAATGGAAGCAAATCCCCGCAGCAATGTTCCAACATCTAGTGGAAAGCCTTCCCAGAAGAGTGGAGGCTGTTATGGCAGCAAAGGGGGGACCAACTCCACATTAATGCCCATGATTTTGGAATGAGATGTTGGACTAGCAGGTGTCCACATACTGTTGGTCATACTCATATAGCTCCCTTTCAATTACTCTCTCCCCTCTCTCTCTTTCTCCCCCCTCTCTCTCCCCCCTCTCTCTCTCCCCCTCTCTCTCTCCCGCTCTCTCTCTCTCTCCTCTCTTTCTCCCCCCTCTCTATTTCTCTCTCCTCTCTTTCTCCCCCCTCTCTCTTTCTCTCTCCTCTCTTTCTCCCCCCTCTCTCTCCCCCCTCTCTCTCTCTCTCCTCTCTTTCTCCCCCCTCTCTCTCCCGCTCTGTCTCTCTCTCCTCTCTTTCTCCCCCCTCTCTCCCCCCTCTCTCTCTCTCCTCCCTTTCTCCCCCCTCTCTCTCTCTCTCTCTCCTCTCTTTCTCCCCCACTCTGTCTCTCTCTCTCTCTCTCGCTCCTCTCTGTCTCTCTTCTCTCCCTCTCTCCTCTCTTTCTTCCCCCTCTCTCCCCCCCTCTCTCCTCTCTTTCTCCCCCTCTCTCTCCCGCTCTGTCTCTCTTCTCTCCCTCTCTCTCTCTCCTCTCTTTCTCTCCCCCTCTCTCTCCCCCCCTCTCTCTCTCTCTCTCTCTCTCTCTCCCCCTCTCTCTCTCTCTCTCTCTCTCTCTCGCTCCTCTCTCTCTCTCTCTCTCTCTCTCTCTCTCTCTCTCTCTCTCTCTCTCTCTCTCTCTCTCTCTCTCTCTCTCTCTCTCTCTCTCTCTCTCTCTCTCTCTCTCTCTCTCTCTCTCTCTCTCTCTCTCTCTCTCTCTCTCTCTCTCTCTCTCTCTCAGGAAAGGGTATATGAGAACTCTGGCTCTCGTCTCCTGTGAGTTCAAAATGCAGGTGGCTGTACAGCAGAGGAAATAACCCAGTGTGTTACAGGATAAGGAGTCATTGTTAAGCGTCCTGTCTGTGTCCAAACGGACACATTTCTCTCATTAACATTATGACCACAACTACATTATATATACTGAACAAAAATATAAACCCAACATGTAAAGTTTTGGTCCCATGTTTCATGAGCTGAAATAAAAGATCCCCAAACTTTTTTAATTAGAAAATACACACAAAAATGTTATTTCTCTCAAATGTTTTTGCACACATTTGTTTACATCCATGTTAGCGAGCATGTCTCCTTTGCCAAGATAATCCATCCACCTGACAGGCGTGTCATATCAAGAAGCTGATTAAACAGCATGATCATTACGCAGGTGCACCTTGTGCTTGGGGACAATCAAAGGCCACTCTAAAATGTGCAGTTTTGTCCCACAACACAATGCCACAGATGTCTCAAGTTTTGAGGGAGCGTACAATTGGCATGCTGTTGCAAGAGAATTGAATGTTAATTTCTCTACCATAAGCCGCCTCCAACATTGTTTTAGAGAATTTGGCCGTACGTCCAACAAGTCTCACAACTGCAGACCACGTGTATGGCGTTGTGTGGGTGAGCGGTTTGCTGATGTCAACGTTGTGAACAGAATGCCCCATGGTGGTGGTGGGGTTATGGTATGGGCAGGCATAAGCTACGGACTAGAACACAATTGCATTTTATCGATGGCAATTTGAATGCACAGAGATACCGTGACGAGATCCTGAGGCCCATTGTCGTGCCATTCATCCGCCGCCATCACCTCATGTTTCAGCATGATAATGAACGGCCCCATGTTGCAAGGATCTGTACACAATTCCTGGAAGCTGAAAATGTCCCAGTTCTTCTATGGCCTGCATACTCCCCAGACATGTCACCCATTGAACATGTTTGGGATGCTCTGGATCGACGTGTAAGACAGCATGTTCCAGTTCCCGCCAATATCCAGCAACAACGCACAGCCATTGAAGAGGAGTGGGACAACATTCCACAGGCCACAATCAACAGCCTGATCAACTCTATGTGAAGGAGATGTGTCGTGCTACGTGAGGCAAAATGGTGGTCACACCAGATACTGACTGGTTTTCTGATCCACGCCCCTACCTTTTAAAAAAAAGGTATCTGTGATCAACAGATGCATATCTGTATTCCCAGTCATGTGAAATCCATAGATTAGGGCCTGATGAATTTATTTCCATAGACTGATTTCCTTATATGAACTGTAACTCAGTAAAATCTTTGAAATTGTTGCATGTTGCGTTTATATTTTTTGTTCAGTGTATATGTATTATGTACCTCACAACTACAGCCACTGAGTGTACAAAACATTATGAACACCTTCCTAATATTGAGTTGCGTTAGGGTTGGGGGGTTGGGGTTGGGGGTTGGGGGTTGGGGGTTGGGGTGGGGGGGTTGGGGGTTGGGGTTTGGGGTGGTTGGGGGGGTTGGGGGGTTGGGGGGGTTGGGGGGTTGGGGGTGGGGGGGGGGTTGGGGGGTTGGGGGGAGGCATCAGTGGTGTAAGGTTGAGGCTGTGGGACATCACAAAAAGCTTCTCCACCTTCTCCACCTTCTTGTCTTTCATGTCAAGTGAACGTTGTGACATTTCGTCTGGGCTGACATCAAAGCCTGGGCTTTTGTTGGCAGTGGTTTGTTAGCGCACCCTCAAGGCTACACACACCATCAGCACGACCAGTGCCGAGCAGAGTTGCAGGCTTAGAGAGGGCTGGTGTCTGCCAGTGGGTCCTGTACGTTCCAACCTCCCGAGTGGCGCAGCGGTCTTAAGGCACTGCATCTCTACAGACCCCCTGGTTCGATTCCAGGCTGTATCACAACCGGCCCGTGATTGGGAGTCCCGTAGGGCGGCGCACAATCGGCCCAGCGTCGTCCGGGTTTGGCCGGTGTAGGCCGTCATTGAAAAATAAGAATTTTGTTCTTAACTGACTTGCCTAGTTAAATAAAGATACAATAAAAAAATCTCCCCAGCCTTCTGTTGATTATTACAGCCCTCCACCCACCTGGCCCCACAGGCCCCCCTCCATCCACCTGGCCCCACAGGGCCCCCCTCCATCCACCTGGCCCCACAGGGCCCCCCTTCCATCCACCTGGCCCCACAGGGCCCCCCTCCATCCACCTGGCCCCACAGGGCCCCCTCCATCCACCCACCCCACAGGGCCCCCCTCCACCCACCTGGCCCCACAGGGCCCCCCTCCATCCACCTGGCCCCACAGGGCCCCCCTCCATCCAGCCTCAGCCAGCCAGCTAGTCAGAGCACAGAGCAGCCAGGGAACAGGGAGAGGAATTATCACCTGTAGCAAGAAGAAGGAGGACCCAAGGTCAGGACCCTGTTCGATTTTCACTGGGCTAACCTCCATTTCCAGACCCCCGCCACCGCAACTCTCATTCATTTACAAAATTCCAGAGAGCTCCCTGAATGGAAATTGACGATTCAATTTTTTTTAAAATTAAACTCCTTTTCTGGAATTGACTCTCCCCGGCCCGCTATCGTCGTCCTGGTTTGGCTGAGTAGGCAAATTTTCTCCACTCCTGTGGAGCTGTTTTCTATAACCATAAATGAACCCAGGCTAGATATAATAACTACTGTGTTTTTTGTACAACTGCCTAAATTGCTCTAAGACGCCGGTGGGGGCCAATAAAAAACAGTTCCATTTTCTAAATGATGAGAGAGAGGAGTGAAATGTCTTAGTAACTCAACAAATCAATCTTTTCATTTAGGAACTACATCGCTTTCCTTCATAATATATCATATACTGTATGCCTATTAACAGGGGAAGTTGGAAGCTATGCCTCGGTCTCTCTCGCTAGACTCTAAAGAGCTGGTACATGAAGTGAAATATGGACTGAGAGAGAGAGAGAGAGAGAGAGAGAGAGAGAGAGAGAGAGAGAGAGAGAAACACACTGACTCAGCCAGCCCAAAGGAGCAGCAAGAAGTGAGAAAGAGCCTATAGACTAAAACATCCTCATCACCAAAACAATACAACCCTTTGTTTATCTCCAACGATTGTTCTCTCTGCCGAGGGTGAGAACTGGCAGTTGGTATCCCTAATTAGTGGGAGTTCACTAACACAGTGTGCTGGGTGTTGTGTACATGCTGTAGGTGCCATATCAATCTTTAATACAGGGGTTAATGGAGAGGAGAGGAGAGGAGAGGAGAGGACAGGACAGGACAGGACAGGACAGGAGAAGAGAAGAGAAGAGAAGAGAAGAGAAGAGAAGAGAAGAGAAGAGAAGAGAAGAGAAGAGAAGAGAAGAGAAGAGAAGAGAAGAGAAGAGAAGAGAGAGAGGAGAGAGAGGAGAGGAGAGGAGAGGAGAGGAGAGGGAGAGGAGAGGAGAGGAGAGGAGAGGAGAGGAGAGGAGAGGAGAGGAGAGGAGAGGAGAGGAGAGGAGAGGAGAGGGAGAGGAGAGGAGAGGAGAGGAGGGAGAGGAGAGGAGAGGAGAGGAGGGGAGGGAGGGAGAGGAGGAGGAGGGAGGGAGAGGGGAGAGAGGAGAGGAGAGGAGAGGAGAGGAGAGGAGAGGAGGAGCTCTTACATAGGTTAGTGAGACCCCCTATCAGAGCTCTCCTATTACTGATAAACTGCAGCCCCTGAAAATCAAACCAAATTCAGTCCCACAGTTGGCAGTGCATGTCAGAGCAAAAAACCAAGCCTTCAGGTCGAAGGAATTGTCCGTAGAGCTCCGAGACAGGATTGTGTCGAGGCACAGATCTGGGGAAGGGTACCAAAAAAATGTCTGCAGCATTGAAGGTCCCCAAGAACACAGTGGCCTCCATCATTCTTAAATGGAAGAAGTTTGGAACCACCAAGACTCTTCCTAGAGCTGGCTGCCTGGCCAAACTGAGCAATCGGTCAGGGAGATGACCAAGAACCCAATGGTAACTCTGACAGAGCTCCAGAGTTCCTCTGTGGACATTTCCAGAAGGACAACCATCTCTGCAGTACTCCACCAATCAGGCCTTTATGGTAGAGTGGCCAGACGGAAGCCACTCCTCAGTAAAAGGCACATGACAGCCTGCTTGGAGTTTACCAAAAGGCATCTAAAGGACTCTCAGACCATTAGAAACAAGATTATCTGGTCTGATGATACCAAGATTGAACTCTTTGGCCTGAATGCCAAGCGTCACGTCTGGAGGAAACCTGGCACCATCCCTACGGTGAAGCATGGTGGTGGCAGCATCATGTTGTGGGGATGTTTTTCAGCGGCAGGGACTGGGAGACTAGTCACGATTGAGGGAATGATGAACGGAGCAAAGTACAGAGAGATGCTTGATGAAAACCTGCTCCAGAGCGCTCAGGACCTCAGACTGGGGCGAAGGTTCACCTTCCAACAGGACAACAACCCTAAGCACACAGCCAAGACAACGCAGGAGTGGCTTCGGGACAAGTCTCTGAATGTCCTTCAGTGGCCCAGCCAGAGCCAGGACTTGAACCCGATCGAACATCTCTGGAGAGACCTGAAAATAGCTGTGCAGCAACGCTCCCCATCCAACCTGACAGAGCTTGAGAGGATCTGCAGAGAAGAATGGGAGAAACTCCACAAATACAGGTGAGCCAAACTTGTAGCATCATACCCAAGAAGACTCGAGGCTGTAATCGCTGCCAAAGGTGCTTCAACAAAGTACTGAGTAAAGGGTCTGAATACTTATGTAAATGTAATATTTCCGTATTGTTAATTTTTAATACATTTGCTAAAAATTCTAAAAAACTGTTTTTGCTTTTGTCATTATGGGGTATTGTGTGTAGATTGATGAGGGGGAAAAAACCAATTTAATCAATTTTAGAATAAGGCTGTAATGTAACAAAATGTGTAAAAAGGTCAAGGGGTCTGAATACTTTCTGAATACACTGTGTGTATGCTGTACGCTGTACCGTTCTCTTTTTTAGCAGGAAAATATCTGGTCTGGCGGATTCACTAAATAAAATAATCTTTAAATAAATAATTTTTGTAAATAATGTCTGAGTGTTGGAGCCCCTAGATGTCCGTACATTTTAAAAACAAGAAAATTGTGCCATCTGCTTTGCTTTGTGCCAATATAAGGAATTTTAAATGATTTCTACTTTTACTTTTGATACTTAAGTATATTTAAAACCAAATACTTTTAGACTTTTACTCAAGTAGTATTTTACTGGGTGACTTTCACTTTTACTTGAGTAACTTTCTATACTAAGGTATCTATACTTTTACTAAAGTATGGCGGGTGGTGGTGATGGGGCAACTGGAGATTGGGGGGTGTTTAGCCAGCCCATAGAGAACATGTAGAAACAACCACCCAGTCTCCAGTTTCCCCATCACCACCACCATCCCCCGACCTCAACCAAATTGAGCTGGTTCTGTATGAGTCGGACCGCAGAGTGAAGGAAAAGCAGCCAACAAGTGCTCAGCATATGTGGGAACTCCTTCAAGACTGTTGGAAAAGCATTCCAGGTCCTGCCCCTTAGGCTCCTTGTCCACCCCACAGCCCTGTTCCTGGAGAGATACCCTCCTGTGGGTTTTCGCTCCTACCCTGTTCCTGGAGAGATACCCTCCTGTAGGTTTTCGCTCCAACCCTGTTCCTGGAGAGATACCCTCCTGTAGGTTTTAACTCCAACCCTGTGTGTGTGTGTGTGTGTGTGTAGTGTGTGTGTGTGTGTGTGTGTGTGTGTGTGTGTGTGTGTGTGTGTGTGTGTGTGTGTGTGTGTGTGGTGTGTGTGTGTGTGTCCTGCCCCTTAGGCTCCTTGTCCACCCCACAGCCCTGTTCCTGTCGTTCCTGCTATAGTGTCATAGAGGTCAGAGGTCAGGGGTCTTTCTGCCTGTATGTAGGTCATCAGTGTGTCAGTCTGTGTTTTAACAGCTACAGGAGAGGACAGTGTCTACAGGTCCTTTCCTGTCTAAACACACGGGCATCATTGTTTACAACGTCATCAGACAACCAGAGGCAAAACAAGAGACACCATAACGAGCTTTAATCTCCAGTCGGTCCATTCCAGCATCACTGCAGCATAGCCCAGTAACGGTCCATTCCAGCATCACTGCAGCATAGCCCAGTAACGGTCCATTCCAGCATCACTGCAGCATAGCCCAGTAAACACCAGGCTCCTGGCTCTCTGGGAAGACTAATTTACACCTTCCGCGCGCGCGTGTGTGTGTGTGTGGCTGGGAGGGGGACTGGTTGGAGGAATGGAGCTGGAGATGAGAGGAGAGGTGGGAGGGCAGGAGTTGGGCTGGGAGGGGGACTGGTTGGAGGAATGGAGCTGGAGATGAGAGGAGAGGTGGTAGGGCAGGAGTTGGGTATAGGAGGGGGACTGGTTGGAGGAATGGAGCTGGAGATGAGAGGAGGGGTGGGAGGGCAGGAGTTGGGTCTGGGTCTGGGCGTTGCTCTGGCTGTGTGTCCTGGCCCTGTCCTGTGCTGCCGGAGGCGCTGTAGGAGGAGCTCTGTCTGCCAGGTGACCCCTCCCCCTGCTTCCTCCCTGGTAGGGGTAGAGGTAGAGGGGGGAGGGGCCACCACCTCCACCTGCAGAGACCGTATCCCCTCCCTCCCCTCTCCCTGCTTCCTCCCTGGTAGGGGTAGAGGTAGAGGAGGGGAGGGGCCACCACCTCCACCTGCAGAGACCGTATCCCCTCCCTCCCCCCCTCCCCCTCTCCCCTCCCTCCCTCTCCCCCTCCCTCCCCCCCTCCCCTCCCCTCCCCTCTCCCTCCCTCCCCTCTCCCCCTCCCCTCTCCCTGAACATCCCCACACCCCCAGGCCTCAGGTGAGAGGGGTGAGAAGGGGCGGAGTGCCAGGGCAGGTAGGGGGGAGGGGGGCTTCCTCCTGGGGGGGGCGAGGGTCAGTTCTGAAGGAGGGTGCTGCTCTGGCAATAGGTATTTGGTATTTTGGTATTTTATTAGGATCCCCCATTAGCTGTTGCAAAAGCAGCAGCTACTCTTCCTGGGGTCCACACAAAACATGAAACATGACATAATACAGAACATTAATAGACAAGAACAGCTCAAGGACAGAACTACATACATTTTTTTTTAAAGGCACACGTAGCCTACATATCAATACATACACACAAACTATCTAGGTCAAATAGGGGAGAGGCGTTGTGCCGTGAGGTGTTGCCTTATCTGGTTTTTGAAACCAGGTTTGCTGTTTATTTGAGCAATATGAGATGGAACAGAGTTCCAAGCAATAATGGCTCTATGTAATACTGTACGCTTTGTTGAATTTGTTCTGGATTTGGGGACTGTGAAAAGACCCCTGGTGGGGGTGGGGGGAGACCGGCCGTCCTGATGTCCTCCTACTGGGGGTCTGGAAGGGAGAGAGGGGGAGGGGAGAGAGGGAAGGAGAGAGATAGAAATAGAGGGAGAGGGGAGGAAGGGAGAGAGAGAGAGAGGGAGAGAGGGGAAGAGGGGAGGAGGGGAGAGGGAGAGAGAGAGAGAGAGGAGAGTAGTTCTGCTGGTCTCAGCTGGTCCGGTCTAGGCTGTTCCTCTGGGCTGTCTCTCTCACTGGAGGAGAGTAGTTCTGCTGGTCTCAGCTGGTCCACTCTAGGCTGTTCCTCTGGGCTGTTTCTCTCACTGGAGGAGAGTAGTTCTGCTGGTCTCAGCTGGTCCGGTCTAGGCTGTTCCTCTGGGCTGTCTCTCTCACTGGAGGAGAGTAGTTCTGCTGGTCTCAGCTGGTCCGGTCTAGGCTGTTCCTCTGGGCTGTCTCTCTCACTGGAGGAGAGTAGTTCTGCTGGTCTCAGCTGGTCCGGTCTAGGCTGTTCCTCTGGGCTGTCTCTCTCACTGGAGGAGAGTAGTTCTGCTGGTCTCAGCTGGTCCGGTCTAGGCTGTTCCTCTGGGCTGTCTCTCTCACTGGAGGAGAGTAGTTCTGCTGGTCTCAGCTGGTCCGGTCTAGGCTGTTCCTCTGGGCTGTCTCTCTCACTGGAGGAGAGTAGTTCTGCTGGTCTCAGCTGGTCCGGTCTAGGCTGTTCCTCTGGGCTGTCTCTCTCACTGGAGGAGAGTAGTTCTGCTGGTCTCAGCTGGTCCGGTCTAGGCTGTTCCTCTGGGCTGTCTCTCTCACTGGAGGAGAGTAGTTCTGCTGGTCTCAGCTGGTCCGGTCCCAGGCTGTTCCTCTGGGCTGTCTCTCTCACTGGAGGAGAGTAGTTCTGCTGGTCTCAGCTGGTCCGGTCTAGGCTGTTCCTCTGGGCTGTCTCTCTCACTGGAGGAGAGTAGTTCTGCTGGTCTCAGCTGGTCCGGTCTAGGCTGTTCCTCTGGGCTGTCTCTCTCACTGGAGGAGAGTAGTTCTGCTGGTCTCAGCTGGTCCGGTCTAGGCTGTTCCTCTGGGCTGTCTCTCTCACTGGAGGAGAGTAGTTCTGCTGGTCTCAGCTGGTCCGGTCTAGGCTGTTCCTCTGGGCTGTCTCTCTCACTGGAGGAGAGTAGTTCTGCTGGTCTCAGCTGGTCCGGTCTAGGCTGTTCCTCTGGGCTGTCTCTCTCACTGGAGGAGAGTAGTTCTGCTGGTCTCAGCTGGTCCGGTCTAGGCTGTTCCTCTGGGCTGTATCTCTCACTGGAGGAGAGTAGTTCTGCTGGTCTCAGCTGGTCCGGTCTAGGCTGTTCCTCTGGGCTGTCTCTCTCACTGGAGGAGAGTAGTTCTGCTGGTCTCAGCTGGTCCACTCTAGGCTGTTCCTCTGGGCTGTCTCTCTCACTGGAGGAGAGTAGTTCTGCTGGTCTCAGCTGGTCCGGTCTAGGCTGTTCCTCTGGGCTGTCTCTCTCACTGGAGGAGAGTAGTTCTGCTAGTCTCAGCTGGTCCGGTCTAGGCTGTTCCTCTGGGCTGTCTCTCTCACTGGAGGAGAGTAGTTCTGCTGGTCTCAGCTGGTCCGGTCTAGGCTGTTCCTCTGGGCTGTCTCTCACACTGGAGGAGAGTAGTTCTGCTGGTCTCAGCTGGTCCGGTCTAGGCTGTTCCTCTGGGCTGTCTCTCTCAGTGCAGGACTGTAGCTCTGTCTCTCTGGGTGTGGGGTGGGGTTGGGGTTGTCTAGTACTATCTAGTCCCAGTGTAAGGTCAGTGTTAGTGAGTATAGGGTCATTGCTAGCCAGTGTAAGGTCAGTGTTAGTGAGTATAGGGTCATTGCTAGCCAGTGTAAGGTCAGTGTTAGTGAGTGTAGGGTCATTGCTAGCCAGTGTATGGTCAGTGTTAGTGAGTATAGGGTCATTGCTAGCCAGTGTATGGTCAGTGTTAGTGAGTGTAGGGTCATTGCTAGCCAGTGTATGGTCAGTGTTAGTGAGTGTAGGGTCATTGCTAGCCAGTGTAAGGTCATCGCTGGCCTCCTCTCTCCGTAGAGTCAGCTGGTGGTTTGTCTCAGAGATCAGCAGTGAGATGACTGATTCACTGGCCCTCTGTGCCTCAACTGTTTACTGGCTGTCACATTGTTGTAGTTCCTGTGTTAGCAGATCGTTAGCATACTGCTCTTTCTCTTGTGCTCGCTGACCGTTCGCTTTTTGTACTAGCTGAGTGTTAGCCTGTTGTGCTAGCTGACTGTTAGCCCATTGTGCTAGCTGACTGTTAGCCTGTTGTGCTAGCTGACTGTTAGCATATTGTGCTAGCTGACTGTTAGCCTGTTGTGCTAGCTGACTGTTAGCCCATTGTGCTAACTGAGTGTTAGCCTGTTGTGCTAGCTGAGTGTTAGCCTGTTGTGCTAGCGGAGTGTTAGCCTGTTGTGCTAGCTGAGTGTTAGCCTGTGGTGCTAGCCGACGGTTAGCCTGTTGTGCTAGCTAATTGTTAGCCTCCTCTTTCTCCACGCTAACTGCAGTATGTTTAGTATGTGTAGCATCTATAGTAAAGTGTGTATTCTGTGTAGTGTGTGTGGTGTTAATGGTCTCCTTCTGGTCAGGTCTCCAGTGAAGCTCGTTGGCCAGTAGATCACAGATAGACTCAGACAGTACAGAGTCACTGCACTCATAATATTCCTCTGATGTTGTCGACATGTTAGAGTCACGCCCCGGGGACGACGCACCAGACTCCTCACTAACAGGTGGCGCTGTACGTAGGTCAGGTGTGTGTGTACTCAGGTCAGGTGTGTGTGTACTCAGGTCAGGTGTGTGTGTACTCAGGTCAGGTGTGTGTGTACTCAGGTCAGGTGTGTGTGTACTCAGGTCAGGTGTGTGTGTACTCAGGTCAGGTGTGTGTGTACTCAGGTCAGGTGTGTGTGTGTGCTGACACGGTCCTTTTACGGTCTCACAGTCACTCTGAGGTTGTACTGTGGTCTCACAGTCACTCTGGGGTTGTACTGCGGTCTCACAGTCACTATAAGGTTGTACTGCGGTCTCACAGTCACTCTGAGGTTGTACTGCGGTCTCACAGTCACTCTGAGGTTGTACTACGGTCTCACAGTCACTCTGAGGTTGTACTGCGGTCTCACAGTCACTCTGGGTTTGTACTGCGGTCTCACAGTCACTCTGGGGTTGTAATGCGGTCTCACAGTCACTCTGTGTTTGCAGTGCGGTCTCACAGTCACTCTGGGGTTGTACTGCGGTCTCACAGTCACTCTGGGGTTGTAATGCGGTCTCACAGTCACTCTGTGTTTGCAGTGCGGTCTCACAGTCACTCTGGGGTTGTACTGCTGTCTCACAGTCACTCTGAGGTTGTACTGCGGTCTCACAGTCACTCTGGGTTTGCAGTGCGGTCTCACAGTCACTCTGAGGTTGTACTACGGTCTCACAGTCACTTTGGGGTTGTACTGCGGTCTCACAGTCACTCTGGGGTTGTACTGCAGTCTCACAGTCACTCTGAGGTTGTACATCGGTCTCACAGTCACTCTGGGGTTGTACTGCGGTCTCACAGTCACTCTGGGGTTGTACTGCGGTCTCACAGTCACTCTGGGGTTGTAATGCGGTCTCACAGTCACTCTGTGTTTGCAGTGCGGTCTCACAGTCACTCTGGGGTTGTACTGCGGTCTCACAGTCACTCTGAGGTTGTACTGCGGTCTCACAGTCACTCTGGGGTTGTACTGCGGTCTCACAGTCACTCTGAGGTTGTACTGCGGTCTCACAGTCACTCTGGGGTTGTACTGCGGTCTCACAGTCACTCTGGGGTTGTACTCACGGTCTCACAGTCACTCTGAGGTTGTACAGCGGTCTCACAGTCACTCTGGGGTTGTACTGCGGTCTCACAGTCACTCTGGGGTTGTACTGCGGTCTCACAGTCACTCTGAGGTTGTACTGCGGTCTCACAGTCACTCTGGGGTTGTACTGCGGTCTCACAGTCACTCTGGGGTTGTACTACGGTCTCACAGTCACTCTGAGGTTGTACAGCGGTCTCACAGTCACTCTGGGGTTGTACTGCGGTCTCACAGTCACTCTGGGGTTGTACTGCGGTCTCACAGTCACTCTGAGGTTGTACTGCGGTCTCACAGTCACTCTGAGGTTGTACTGCAGTCTCACAGTCACTCTGGGGTTGTACTGCGGTCTCACAGTCACTCTGAGGTTGTACTGCGGTCTCACAGTCACTCTGAGGTTGTACTGCGGTCTCACAGTCACTCTGAGGTTGCAGTGCGGTCTCACAGTCACTCTGAGGTTGCAGTGCGGTCTCACAGTCACTCTGGGGTTGTACTGCGGTCTCACAGTCACTCTGGGGTTGTACTGCGGTCTCACAGTCACTCTGTGTTTGCAGTGCGGTCTCACAGTCTATCCACAGTCCAGTTCCATTCAGACAGTCTCTTTGTGGTCCAGTTAGGTCCAGACTGTCTGTCTTCTTGGCCACTCCCCATAGGTCCTGACCGCTCCTCATGACCAACTGCACCGTCCGGGGCTTGGGGACGGGGGGAGGGTTAGGGAGGGGCATACGGGACTGGGGAGAGTGGGGGAGATGGGGTTGGGAATAGGGTTAGGGGTAGAGTTAGGGGTAGAGTTAGGGTTAGAGTTAGGGGTAGAGTTAGGGTTAGAGTTAGGGTTAGGGGTAGGGTTAGGGGTAGGGGTAGGGGTAGGGGTAGAGTTAGGGGTAGGGGGTAGGGATAGGGGTAGAGTTAGGGGTAGAGTTAGGGGTAGAGTTAGGGGTAGAGTTAGGGGTAGAGTTAGGGGTTAGGGGTAGAGTTAGGGAGGGTAGAGTTAGGGGTAGGGGTAGAGTTAGGGGGTAGAGTTAGGGGTGGGTAGGGGGTAGAGTTAGGGGTAGAGTTAGGGGTAGGGGTAGAGTTAGGGGTAGGGTTAGGGGTAGGGGTAGGGGTAGAGTTAGGGGTAGGGGTAGGGGTAGAGTTAGGGTTAGGGGTAGGGGTAGAGTTAGGGGTAGAGTTAGGGGTAGGGGTAGAGTTAGGGGTAGAGTTAGGGTTAGGGGTAGGGGTAGGATTAGGGGTAGAGTTAGGGGTAGAGTTAGGGTTAGGGTTAGGGTTAGAGTTAGGGGTAGAGTTAGGGGTAGAGTTAGGGGTAGAGTTAGGGGTAGGGGTAGGGGTAGGGGTAGAGTTAGGGGTAGAGTTAGGGGTAGAGTTAGGGTTAGAGTTAGGGGTAGGGTTAGGGTTAGAGTTAGGGGTAGAGTTAGGGGTAGAGTTAGGGTTAGAGTTAGGGGTAGAGTTAGGGGTAGAGTTAGGGGTAGAGTTAGGGGTAGAGTTAGGGTTAGGGGTAGAGTTAGGGTTAGAGTTAGGGGTAGAGTTAGGGGTAGGGTTAGGGGTAGAGTTAGGGGTAGAGTTAGGGGTAGAGTTAGGGGTAGAGTTAGGGGTAGAGTTAGGGGTATGGGTAGGGGTAGAGTTAGGGGTAGAGTTAGGGGTAAGGGTTGGTCTGGGCTCAGCCCTGTCAGGTAGTGGCTCCTCATTGGGCAGGGTAAAGGGACTTCTGAAGCGTATAGCCTGGCTCGTCCCAAACCTCTCGGAGCGTTGCAGGTGCACCTGGGTTGGCCGTGACGCGTCCCGCACATTGATGAACCCGATGACATCTCTGGAGGGGTCGGGCTCGGGCCAGGTGGGCAGGTATGGAATCAGGTACGCCTTCTCCAGACAGGCCAAACCCGGGTGGAGGGGCGGGGCTTCCACTGGCTCCCGGACACGCCCCTAGATTGATTGAAATGATTTGATTACAATATTGAGGACACTTTAAAATAGTAAATAAACACATCTACAGACGCTTTAAAGAGCATGGTGCATTATTGGTACAGTATGGCGCAATGCATTCTGATACCTTTGTTTTCAGGGAGTTCTGGGAGTTGGAGTTCTGTCCGGGAGAGGAGGGGCTGGTGCTGCTAGCGTTAGCGTTAGCGTTAGCGTTAGCGTTGCTGGTCACCAGGGCGTATTTAGGGCTGAACAGCTTCCTGGCGTTATCTGCAGAGAGAGGGGCGACAGGGGTGGCCTGGGGGAGGGGCTCTGGCTCCGGCTCCGTCTCCATGGTGACCCCGCGGAGGTCGACCTCGCTGGAGGTCAGGTAGAGGTCGCGGAACAGCCGGTCAAAGGAGTCAACCGCCTGGCCCGTTACCAAGGTGACCAGGTGTCTGTCCAAACGAGACGCCGTCCAGGTGAAACTGGAGGGAGGAACACACACAGACAGACACAGGGGTTAAGGGTCAGGGGTGGTCCTGAGGACGTTCATATATGCCTTCCTGGGAGATCACAAATAAAATGAAAACTAATGAAAAGCACGCTGCTTAGACCAACATAATGCGCTAGCAAGCCGGGAGAATACTTGATGATACTTGATGGAAACAGTGCGTTGTTTTTAATTACTAAGCCTTCCCCAAAGCCCTTCTAGCCCTCAGAATTAATACCTAAACTTAACCCTTTGTGTTGTTTCTGTTTTAACCCTGTGACCACGCGGAATGAACGTGTCAAAAAATAGACGTCGATCTGTAACGCGGCAAATTTCGTCGAAGTGAAACTATTAGATCAGGTCAGGGGTTAAGGGTCAGTGGTTAGGGGTTAGGGGTCAGGGGGTACCTGTATGATCCAGAAACGGCCTTGTCTCCATCTATGAACAGGAACCTGTGACCCAGCCGTCCTCTCACCCTGGTACACGACCTACTGAAGAACTCTGCTCCCCCCGTCACACGCAGGCGCAGGCTCTACAGGACAGTGGTGGTGTTAAGAGGACAGTGAGAAGCAGGACCGTTTATTTTATTTAACCTTTATTTAAACCAGATTAAGCCAGTTGAGAACAAGTTCTCATTTACAACTGCGACCTGGCCAAGATAAAGCAAAGCAGTGCGATAAAAACAACAACAACACAGAGTTACATATGGGGTAAAACAAAACATAAAGTCAAAAAATACAAACAGAAAATATATATACAGTGTGTGGCGAATGTAGCAAGTTATGGAGGTAAGGCAATAAATAGGCCATAGTGCAAAATAATTACAATTTCGTATTAAACACTGGAATGATAAGATGTGCAAGAGATGATGTGCAAATAGAGATACTGGGGTGCAAATGAGCAAAAATAAATAACAATATGGACAGTTGTTGCCGCCGTAACGACTGGGGTTTGCAGTCAGTGCTAGAACAGGTAGACGTGTCTGTCGTGTGTTCTGTGGGTGTGACGCGGTGAAGCCTGTTTAACTGCCAGATAACATATGGAAAGGAGCACAGGGTCACACAGCCAATAACACTGGGGCTCTATAAAAGACACCCCCTCTATCTCTCTCTCTCTCTCTCTCTCTCTCTCTCTCTCTCTCTCTCTCTCTCTCTCTCTCTCTCTCTCTCTCTCTCTCTCTCTCTCTCTCTCTCTCGTCTGTCTCTCTCTCTCTCTCTCTCTCTCTCTCTCTCTCTCTCTCTCTCTCTCTCTCCTCTCTCTCCTCTCTCTCTCTCTCTCTGTCTCTGTCTCTCTCTCTCTCTCTCTCTCTCTCTCTCTCTCTCTCTCTCTCTCTCTCTCTCTCTCTCTCTCTCTCTCTCTCTCTCTCTCTCTCTGTTCTCTATCTATCTAGCTCTCTGTTCTCTATCTATCTCTCTCTCTCTCTCTCTCTCTCTCTGTCTCTCTCTCTCTGTCTCTCTCTCTCTCTCTCTCTCTCTCTCTCTCTCTCTCTCTCTCTCTCTTTCTCTATCTATCTAGCTCTCTGTTCTCTATCTATCTATCTCTCTCTCTCTCTCTCTCTCTCTCTCTCTCTCTCTCTCTCTCTCTCTGTTCTCTATCTATCTAGCTCTCTGTTCTCTATCTATCTCTCTCTCTCTCTCTCTCTCTCTCTCTCTCTGTCTCTCTCTCTCTGCTCTCTCTCTCTCTCTCTCTCTCTCTCTCTCTCTCTCTCTCTCTCGCTCTCTCTCTCTCTCTCTCTCTCTCCCTCTCTCTGTTCTCTCTATCTATCTAGCTCTCTGTTTCTCTCTCTCTCTCTCTATCTATCTCTCTCTCTGTTCTCTATCTAAATACCCATTAGTCTGTTCAAAAAGGACTAAGTTGTTGCGGTTACAATCCCTACCAGAGGGGCGAACATATCTTGAAAGACTTTGGTTGCAAGCAGGACAAAGGGTAACACCGACATCATCTTTTAGGAAGCAGGAATGAGGGGGACCAATAATGGTCGCACAATTGAAATCAACCGTGCGGGTGAATTTAGCGCGTATTGATGGTTCAACGAGACATTTACATTTACGTCATTTAGCAGACGCTCTTATCCAGAGCGACTTACAGTTAGTGCATACATTATTATTTTTCATACCCCCTGTGAGAATCGAACCCACAACCCTGGCGTTGCAAACGCCATGCTCTATCAACTGAGCTACATCCCTGAGACATCAACTGGCCGATAATCTGGTGGCCATCGACGGTTGCAATAGGCCCCTTGTTATTGGATTCTATTCCAATAGGCTGCATTCTGTAGGCTACCCGTTAGCCTATCCATTGTCACATAATGAAAGGTGTGAAAACCCATAATAGGCTACTGTTTGTGTTTCAATTGGCTGAGTTGATCAGCTGATTTGGGCCATCAGTTGATTTGGCAGAGGTAAGCCTACTGCAGAACAAACCAAAAAAACGTTCCTCTAGTGAGCTCCTACAAAGGTTCTAATGATGAACTTAACAGGGCCCAGAATTACCGCTGATCGTTATCGCTCTGTGGTGAAAAACCCAAGCACCAGAACTACCGCTGTTCATTATCGCTCTGTGGTGAAAAACCCAAGCACCAGAACTACCGCTGATCATTACCGCTCTGTGGTGAAAAACCCAAGCACCAGAACAACCGCTGATCATTATCGCTCTGTGGTGAAAAACCCAAGCACCAGAACTACTGCTGTTCATTATCGCTCTGTGGTGAAAAACCCAAGCACCAGAACTACCGCTGATCATTATCGCTCTGTGGTGAAAAACCCAAGCACCAGAACTACCGCTGTTCATTACCGCTCTGTGGTGAAAAACCCAAGCACCAGAACTACCGCTGATCGTTATCGCTCTGTGGTGAAAAACCCAAGCACCAGAACTACCGCTGATCGTTATCGCTCTGTGGTGAAAAACCCAAGCACCAGAACTACCGCTGATCGTTATCGCTCTGTGGTGAAAAACCCAAGCACCAGAACTACCGCTGTTCATTATCGCTCTGTGGTGAAAAACCCAAGCACCAGAACTACTGCTGATCATTATCGCTCTGTGGTGAAAAACCCAAGCACCAGAACTACCGCTGAACATTATCACTCTGTGCCCATAGTCTCCTGACAGATCTACGTTAACATATTTACATATTCAGTCTTAGACCAGGCCCCAGGCGTGCGTGTCTGTGTGTTACCTTCAGGTGCCCGGGGTGCATGGCGGCCCTCTCAGCCATTGACAGGAAGAGAGGTAACGCGGTTCTTTCCAACAGGATGTAGACAGACACCTTCCTCTTAAAGCTCGCCTCCAGAAGGTCTCTGAAGATATCTACGTCAGTAAACTGGTCCATCACCACCGCAATCACCTACACACACACAGGTCGGGACACATGTTAGAAGGTTAGCGGTTAGCAACCAGCAGGTAGCCTAGCGGTTAGATCTTTGGGATAACAACCAGCAGGTAGCCTAGCGGTTAGATCTTTGGGATAGCAACCAGCAGGTAGCCTAGCGGTTAGAGCTTTGGGATAACAACCAGCAGGTAGCCTAGCGGTTAGCGCTTTGGGATAGCAACCAGCAGGTAGCCTAGCGGTTAGCGCTTTGGGATAGCAACCAGCAGGTAGCCTAGCGGTTAGCGCTTTGGGATAGCAACCAGCAGGTAGCCTAGCGGTTAGCACTTTGGGATAGCAACCAGCAGGTAGCCTAGCGGTTAGCGCTTTGGGATAGCAACCAGCAGTTAGCCTAGCGGTTAGCGCTTTGGGATAGCAACCAGCAGGTAGCCTAGCGGTTAGCGCTTTGGGATAGCAACCAGCAGGTAGCCTAGCGGTTAGCGCTTTGGGCCAGTAACTGAAAGGTCACTAGTTCAAATCCCCGAGCCGACAAGGTGAAAATCTGTTGATTCTCCCTAGAGCAAGGAACTTAACCCCTAATTGCTCCAGAGTCGCTGTTTATATGGCAGACCCTGGACGTGATCACACTTTTCTGAGGATGTCTCAGATGGAGATTTGGTGTGTCAGACCTCGGGAACAAACATGAAGATCACAACTGCTTCCTGACAGATGAAGCTGCGCCGGATTGTAAAGGAGACAGTCAAGACTGCACTGGAAGCCCCCAAAGAAGAAGCTGAAGGCCTTTTTGTGTGAAGTGAAACAGACCTGCGATAAAACAGCCGTGCCAATATCAAGACCCAGACCCAGACAGACAGAGGGGCAGATTAAAGGAGGAGTTTGAGAAGCTTCACCAGTTCCTTTGAGATGAGGAGAGGGCCAAGCTAGTTGGAATGCACGGGGGGGGGGGGGAAGAGGAAGGGAAGAGCTGGTTGTTGAATAGATTGAAAGGATGTAAAGAGAGATGTCATCACTTTCAGATACAATCAGAGCCATAGAAGGAGGAAACTGAAAACATCTCTTCCCTGCACACCTACAAGGGCAATGGTGAAAATAACTCTGCACACCGCCCGGACTCAATGCAGGACTCAGGAATGCTAAAAGTGTGACCAATGTATGCACTCACAAACTGCAAGTCGCTCTGGATAAGAGCGTCCGCTAAAATGACTAAAATGTCAAAATGTAAATGTGGAGTTGGGCTATGCAAAGAAACACACTTCCAATTTACATGTGTGAAATAGGACCCTCTAAATTATTGTTGTTATAATGCATCATAGTGTTGTTATAGCTGGGGAATAACTTTTGTTTAAGAAGTGTGTGTGTGTGTGTGGGGGGGGGGTACACAACCTGGCCTCCTTTGGCCATAATCTTTCCAATCACACAGGCCTCCCTGCTCGCTCCAAGGTGTCCGCGTGGTCCTAAATCCCAGAATTCATCACTTCCGATATTGGAAGTTTGAAAAAGTTCCCAGAACGTCGCTATATGCCTTCCTCGGGGCTCACAACAACAACAACAACAAAAGAAAGATTGCCCATCACTGGGAGCGAACTGGTGATGCTCAGAGCCGGAGCGCGCTGCTTACACCAAGCCTCAAGAATACTTGATGATACTTGATGGTAATAGCGCGTCGTTGTTAATTATTTAGTTTTAAGCCTTCCCCCAAACCATAGCCCTGACCTTAACCACTCTGAATTAAAACCTAAACTTAACCCTTTGAGTTGTTTCTGTTTTAACCCTGTAACCACACGGAATTAATGCTTAAAAAATAGACGTTCATCCATAATACGTCAAATTTCGAAGGGAAACTATGAAATCTTGATGCTAAATCCAGCCAACTACAACCGCTAAAACATGCCTGCCTGACTCCTCTGAGGCGTCTGCATTGTCCCAAAGCACATTGGACTAAGCACATTTTTAAACTGGGGGGGGGGGACAAAAAATGCTATTTAAGAATGTCGGGGGGTCATGACCCAGTCAATCAATCAATCCATTTTATTTTATATAGCCCTTCTTACATCAGCTAATATCTCGAAGTGCTGTACAGAAACCCAGCCTAAAACCCCAAACAGCTAGTAATGCAGGTGTAGAAGCACGGTGGCTAGGAAAAACTCCCTAGAAAGGCGAAAACCTAGGAAGAAACCTAGAGAGGAACCAGGCTATGAGGGGTGGCCAGTCCTCTTCTGGCTGTGCCGGGTGAAGATTATAA
Organism: Coregonus clupeaformis; assembly: GCF_020615455.1. Taxonomy (NCBI): domain Eukaryota; kingdom Metazoa; phylum Chordata; class Actinopteri; order Salmoniformes; family Salmonidae; genus Coregonus; species Coregonus clupeaformis. The sequence goes on along the minus strand of NW_025535976.1, from coordinate 25,776 downwards.
CAGAACCATGCCAAGATGTTCAAAAATGTTCATAAGTGACAAGCATGGTCAAATAATAATCAGGAATAAATCTCAGTTGGCTTTTCATAGCCGATCATTAAGAGTTGAAAACAGCAGGTCTGGGACAGGTAGGGGTTCCATAACCGCAGGCAGAACAGTTGAAACTGGAATAGCAGCAAGGCCAGGCGGACTGGGGACAGCAAGGAGTCACCACGGCCGGTAGTCCCGACGTATGGTCCTAGGTGCTCAGGTCTCTCAGTTGGCTTTTCATAGCCGATCATTAAGAGTTGAAAACAGCAGGTCTGGGACAGGTAGGGGTTTCGTAACCGCAGGCAGAACAGTTGAAACTGGAATAGCAGCAAGGCCAGGCGGACTGGGGACAGCAAGGTGTCATCATGCCCGGTAGTCCTGACGTATGGTCCTAGGGCTCAGGTTCTCAGAGAGAAAGAGAGAACGAGAGAATTAGAGAGAGCATACTTAAATTCACACAGGACACTGGATAAGACAGGAGAAGTACTCCAGGTATAACCAACTAACCCCAGCCCCCGACACATAAACTACTGCAGCATAAATACTGGAGGCTGAGACAGGAGCGGTCCGGAGACACTGTGGCCCCATCCGAAGAAACCCCGGACAGGGCCAAACAGGAAGGATATAACCCCACCCACTCTGCCAAAGCACAGCCCCCGCACCACTAGAGGGATATCCTCAACCACCAACTTACAATCCTGAGACAAGGCCGAGTATAGCCCACAGAGGTCTCCGCCACAGCACAA
>NW_025535976.1:0-20000 GCF_020615455.1 Coregonus clupeaformis | reverse complement strand
TACTGGCCCCCCGTGGGAAATGAACCCACAACCCTGACGTTGCAAGCGCCATGCTCTACCAACTGAGCTACAGGGAACCTATGTTACCCTATCAGAACCAAATGAAAACACCTATTACCTTGGTTGTTGATGTTGTTCTGACAGAAGTCTTTCTTTGAGCACCACAGATAATAAGCCTATCATAGAAATCAAGAGCTATGTGCATGGGAGGGAACTTTCACTGGGTCATTCTTAAATAGCATTTTTGTCCCCCCCCCCCCAGTTTAAAAATGTGCTTAGTCCAATGTGCTTTGGGACCACGTGGACGCCTCGGAGGAGTCAGGCAGGCATGTTTTAGCGGTTGTAATTGGCTGGGTTTAGCAATCAAGATTTAATCGTTTCTCTTCGAAATTCGACGTATTATGGGATGAACGTCTATTTTTTGAAGCATTAATTCTGCGTGGTTACAGGGTTAATTTCGCATTCGCTATTGTTGATCATTTAGTAGTTGCCCCACTCTGCTTTAAGGAGATCAGAGCATGAGTTGACAGTTTGACAGGTCTGACCTGTTCTGTTCTATCTTGATCATCAACTCACCATGTGCGATCATTACCATGTCATTAAAATATGAACCCAAGCATAATAATAATATAATGATTTCACCTCTGTGGACGATGTCATGCGGCAGTTTAATGAAATATCATAAATCATCCCAGGTAGTCATGTTATCCCTACGGGCTGGTGATGATGACAGGAGAGTAACACTTTAACAATGAAAATCCACAGGTGTTAATCACATTTACGTCATTTTAGCAGACGCTCTTATCCAGAGCGACTTACAGTTAGTGATCGCATACATTTTTTTTGTACTGGTCCCCCCCCGTGGGAATCAAACCCACAACCCTGGCGTTGCAAGCGCCATGCTCTACCAACTGAGCCACACGGGGAACCGTTGATCAATAGAGGAATGTGAAAGGGACATGCTGGTGATTGACCTCTCAACTCTCAAGTGTTCAATTCAATTCAATTCAATTCAATTCAAAGGGCTTTATTGCCATGGGAAACATATGATTACATTGCCAAAGCAAGTGAAATAGATAATAAAATGCAAATAGTCCAGGTGGCCATTTGATTAGCTGTTCAGGAGTCTTATGGCTTGGGGGTAGAAGCTGTTGAGAAGTCTTTTGGACCTAGACTTGGCACTCCGGTACCGCTTGCCGTGCGGTAGTAGAGAGAACAGTCTATGACTAGGGTGGCTGGAGTCTTTGACCATTTTTTGGGCCTTTCTCTGACACCGCCTGGTATAGAGGTCCTGGATGGCAGGGATCTCGGCCCCAGTGATGTACTGGGCCGTACGCACTACCCTCTGTAGCAACTTACGGTCGGAGGCCGAGCAGGTGCCATACCAGGCGGTGACGCAACCGGTCAGGATGCTCTCGATGGTGCAGCTGTATAACTATTTGAGGATCTGGGGACCCATGCCAAATCTTTTCAGTCTCCTGAGGGGGAAAAGGTGTTGTCGTGCCCTCTTCATGACTTTCTTGGTGTGTTTGGACCATGATAGTTCGTTGGTGATGTGGACACCAAGGAACTTGAAACTCTCGACCCGCTCCAATACAGCCCTGTCGATGTTAATGGTGGCGTGTTCGGCCCTCCTTTTCCTGTAGTCCACGATCATCTCCTTTGTCTTGGTCACGTTGAGGGAGAGGTTGTTGTCCTGGCACCACACGGCCAGGTCTCTGACCTCCTCCCTATAGGATGTCTCATCGTTGTTGGTGATCAGGCCTACCACCGTTGTGTCGTCAGCAAACTTAATGATGGTGTTGGAATCGTGGGTGAACAGGGAGTACAGGAGGGGACTGAGCACGCACCCCTGTGGGGCCCCTGTGTTGAGGATCAGCGTGGTAGATGTGTTGTTACCTACCCTTACCACCTGGGGGCGGACCGTCAGGAAGTCCAGGATCCAGTTGCAGAGGGAGGTGTTTAGTCCCAGGGTCCTTAGCTTAGTGATGAGCTTTGTGGGCACTATGGTGTTGAATGCTGAGCTGTAGTCAATGAATAGCATTCTCACGTAGGTGTTCCTTTTGTCCAGGTGGGAAAGGGCAGTGTGGAGTGAAATAGAGATTGCATCATCTGTGGAACTGTTGGGGCGGTATGCGAATTGGAGTGGGTTTAGGGTTTCTGGGATAATGGTGTTGATGTGAGCCATGATCAGCCTTTCAAAGCACTTCATGGCTACCGACGTGAGTGCAATGGGTCGGTAGTCATTTAGGCAGGTTACCTTTGCTTTCTTGGGCACTGGGACTATGGTGGTCTGCTAGAAACATGTTGGTATTTCAGACTCGGTCAGGGAGAGGTTAAAAATGTCAGTGAAGACACTTGTCAGCAGGTCCAGTGTATACAGTGTTGTAATGATGTGCAAATAGTTAAAGTACAAAAGAGAAAATAAATAAACATAAATATGGGTTGTATTTACAATGGTGTTTGTTCTTCACTGGTTGCCCTTTTCTTGTGGCAACAGGTCACAAATCTTGCTGCTGTGATGGCACACTGTGGTTTTTCACCCAACAGATAAGGGAGTTTATCAAAATTGGATTTGTTTTCGAATTCTTTGTGGATCTGTGTAATCTGAGGGAAATAAAGTGGCAAGAAAAAGTATGTGAACCCTTTGGAATTACCTGGATTTCTGTGAACCCTTTGGAATTACCTGGATTTCTGTGAACCCTTTGGAATTACCTGGATTTCTGTGAACCCTTTGGAATTACCTGGATTTCTGTGAACCCTTTGGAATTACCTGGATTTCTGCATAAATTAGTCATAAAATTCGATCTGATCTTCATCTAAGTCACAACAATAGACAAAACACAGTCTGCTTAAACTAACAACACAAATGATTAACACACAAATTATTGTATTTTCCTTGTCTATATTGAATACATCATTTAAACATTCACAGTGTAGGTTGGACAAAGTATGTGAACCCCCGTAGGCTAATGACTTCTCCGAAAGCTAATTGGAGTCAGGAGTCAGCTGACCTGGAGTCCAACCAATGAGACGAGATTGGAGATGTTGGTTAGAGCTGCCCTGCCCTATAAAAAAACACTCACAAAAATGTGAGTTCGCTGTTCACAAGAAGCATTGCCTGATGTGAACCATGCCTCGAAACAAAAGAGATCTCAGAAGACCTAAGATTAAGAATTGTTGTCACGCTCGTTCATAAACGGGAAGGACCAAGGCGCAGCGTGATATGCATTCATGTTTATTAAATAGAATAACCACAACGAACAAAAAACAATACGTGACGTCCTAAGGTACACACAACAAACCTCACACGGAACAAGATCCCACAACCCACTAGTGCCAATAGGCTGCCTAAGTATGGTCCCCAATCAGAGACAACGAGCGACAGCTGCCTCTGTTTGGGAAACACACCGGCCAACATAGATCTACATGATCTAGATCTAAACATAGAAAATGCAACATAGAACATACCACACAGAAAATACACACCCTGACTCAAAAAATACGAGTCCCCAGAGTCAGGGCGTGACAATTGTTGACTTGCATAAAGCTGGAAAGGGTTACAAAAGTATCTCTAAAAAGCCTTGATGTTCATCAGTCCACGGGTAAGACAAATTGTCTAGAAATTGAGAAAGTTAATCACTGTTGCAACTCTCCCTAGGAGTGGCCGTCCTGCAAAGACGACTGGAAGAGCGCGGCGCCAGAACGCTCAACGAGGTTAAGAAGAATCCTAGAGTGCCAGCTAAAGACTTACAGAAATCTCTGGAACGTGCTAACATCTCTGTTGACGAGTCTACGATACGTAAAAACACTAAACAAGAATGGTGTTCATGGGAGGACACCACGGAAGAAGCCACTGCTGTCCCCCCCAAAAAACATTGCTGCACGTCTGAAGTTCGCAAAAGAGCACCTGGATGTTCCACAGCGCTACTGGCAAAATATTCTGTGGACAGATTAAACTAAAGTTGAGTTGTTTGGAAGGAAGGAACACACAACACTATGTGTGGAGAAAAAAAGGCACAGCACACCAACAACAAAACCTCATCCCAACTGTAAAGTATGGTGGAGGGAGCATCATGGTTTGGGGCTGCTTTGCTGCCTCAGGGCCTGGACAGCTTGCTATCGTCGACGGAAAAATGAATTCCCAAGTTTATCAAGACATTTTGCAGGAGAATGTAAGGCTATCTGTCCACCAATTGAAGCTCAACAGAAGTTGGGTGATGCAACAGGACAACGACCCAAAACCCAGAAGTAAATCAACAACAGAATGGCTTCAACAGAAGAAAATACACCTTCTGGAGTGGCCCAGTCAGAGTCCCGACCTCCTGGCCCAGTCAGAGTCCCGACCTCCTGGCCCAGTCAGAGTCCTGACCTCCTGGCCCAGTCAGAGTCCCGACCTCCTGGCCCAGTCAGAGTCCCGACCTCCTGGCCCAGTCAGAGTCCCGACCTCCTGGCCCAGTCAGAGTCCCGACCTCCTGGCCCAGTCAGAGTCCCGACCTCCTGGCCCAGTCAGAGTCCCGACCTCCTGGCCCAGTCAGAGTCCTGACCTCCTGGCCCAGTCAGAGTCCTGACCTCCTGGCCCAGTCAGAGTCCCGACCTCCTGGCCCAGTCAGAGTCCCGACCTCCTGGCCCAGTCAGAGTCCCGACCTCCTGGCCCAGTCAGAGTCCCGACGTCCTGGCCCAGTCAGAGTCCCGACCTCCTGGCCCAGTCAGAGTCCCGACCTCCTGGCCCAGTCAGAGTCCCGACCTCCTGGCCCAGTCAGAGTCCCGACCTCCTGGCCCAGTCAGAGTCCCGACCTCCTGGCCCAGTCAGAGTCCCGACCTCCTGGCCCAGTCAGAGTCCCGACCTCCTGGCCCAGTCAGAGTCCCGACCTCCTGGCCCAGTCAGAGTCCTGACCTCCTGGCCCAGTCAGAGTCCTGACCTCCTGGCCCAGTCAGAGTCCCGACCTCCTGGCCCAGTCAGAGTCCTGACCTCCTGGCCCAGTCAGAGTCCCGACCTCCTGGCCCAGTCAGAGTCCCGACCTCCTGGCCCAGTCAGAGTCCTGACCTCCTGGCCCAGTCAGAGTCCCGACCTCCTGGCCCAGTCAGAGTCCCGACCTCCTGGCCCAGTCAGAGTCCCGACCTCCTGGCCCAGTCAGAGTCCCGACCTCCTGGCCCAGTCAGAGTCCCGACCTCCTGGCCCAGTCAGAGTCCTGACCTCAACCCGATTGAGATGCTGTGGCGTGACCTCGAGAGAGCGGTTGACACCAGACATCCCAAGAATATTACTGAACTGAAACGGGTTTTGTAAAGAGGAATGTTCCAGAATTCCTCCTGACCGCTGTGCAGGTCTGATCCACAACTACAGAAAACATTTGGTCGAGGTTATTGCTGCCGAAGGAGGGTCAACCAGTTATTAAATCCAAGGGATCACATACTTTTCCCACCCTGCACTGTGAATGTTTACACGGTGTGTTCAATAAAGACATGAAAACGTATAATTGTTTGTGTGTTATTAGTTTAAAGCAGACTGTGTTTGTCTATTGCTGTGACTAATGTTATGACCAATTTATGCAGAAATCCATGTATTTCCAAAGGGTTCAAATACTTTTTCTTGCCACTGTATGTGTTTCTAATACATTTGGCAGGAGGTTAGGAAGTGCAGCTCAGTTTCCACCTCATTTTGTGGGCAGTGTGCACATAGCCTGTCTTCTCTTGAGAGCCAGGTCTGCCTACGGCGGCCTTTCTCAATAGCAAGGCTATGCTCACTGAGTCTGTACATAGTCAAAGCTTTCCTTAATTTTGGGTCAGTCACAATTGTCAGGTATTCTGCCACTGTGTACTCTCTGTTTAGGGCCAAATAGCATTCTAGTTTTGCTCTGTTTTTAATTCTTTCCAATGTGTCAAGTAATTATCTTTTAGTTTTTTCATGATTTGGTTGGGTCTAATTGTGTTGCTGTAGATGATGGCTTTGTTATGGAAGGTTTGGGAATCGCTTCCTTTTAGGTGGTTGTAGAATTTAACGTCTCTTTTCTGGATTTTGATAATTAGCGGGTATAGACCTAATTCTGTTCTGCATGCATTATTTGTTGTTTTAAGTTATACACAGATATTTTTGAAAAATTCTGCATGCAGAGTCTCAATGTGGTGTTTGTCCCATTTTGTGAGGAGTTGAGCCCTGGGGCGGTCCTGAATCAGTGTTATGGAGAAACTGGTTCTCTGTTAGTTGTTCTCTGCTTCTGTTGTTGATGCTGGTGTTTCTCTCTCTCTCTCTCTCTCTCGCTCTTTTCTCGCTCTCTCTCTCCCCTATCTCTCTCTCTCTCGCTCTTTTCTCTCTCTCTCCCCTCTCTCTATCTCTCTCTCTTTTCTCTCTCTCTCTCTCTCTCTCTCTCTCTCTCTCTCTCTCTCTCTCTCTCGCTCTTTTCTCTCTCTCCCCTCTCTCTATCTCTCTCTCTTTTCTCTCTCTCTCTCTCTCTCTCTCCCTATCTCTCTCTCTCTCTCTCCCCCTATCTCTCCCTCTCTCTCTCTCTCGCTCTTTTTTTCTCTCTCTCTCCCCTCTCTCTATCTCTCTCTCTCCCCTCTCTCTCTCTCTCTCTCTCTCTCTCTCTCTCTCTCTCTCTCTCTCTCTCTCTCTCTCTTTATCTCTCTCTCTCCCCTCTCTCTCTCTCTCTCTCTCTCTCTCTCTCGTCTTTCTCTCAGTCATCAGAGTGAGTTCTGGTAGCCAGGTGACATGTCATTAATCAGTAGGACTGCTAGTACTAACCGCTGCTAGTGCTGCTAACCCTCCCAGCACCCAGATAACTACTGCTAACCCTCCCAGCACCCAGCTAACTACTGCTAACCCTCCCAGTTAACTACTGCTAACTACTGCTAACCCTCACAGTTAACTACTGCTAACTACTGCTAACCCTCCCAGCACCCTGCTAACTACTGCTAACCCTCCCAGTTAACTACTGCTAACTACTGCTAACCCTCACAGTTAACTACTGCTAACTACTGCTAACCCTCCCAGCACCCTGCTAACTACTGCTAACCCTCCCAGTTAACTACTGCTAACTACTGCTAACCCTCACAGTTAACTACTGCTAACTACTGCTAACCCTCCCAGCACCCTGCTAACTACTGCTAACCCTCCCAGTTAACTACTGCTAACTACTGCTAACCCTCACAGTTAACTACTGCTAACTACTGCTAACCCTCCCAGCACCCTGCTAACTACTGCTAACCCTCCCAGTTAACTACTGCTAACTACTGCTAACCCTCCCAGTTAACTACTGCTAACTACTGCTAACCCTCCCAGCACCCTGCTAACTACTGCTAACCCTCCCAGTTAACTACTGCTAACTACTGCTAACCCTCCCAGCACCCAGATAACTACTGCTAACCCTCCCAGTTAACTACTGCTAACCCTCCCAGTTAACTACTGCTAACTACTGCTAACCCTCCCAGCACCCTGCTAACTACTGCTAACCCTCCCAGCACCCTGCTAACTACTGCTAACCCTCCCAGCACCCAGCTAACTACTGCTAACCCTCACAGTTAACTACTGCTAACTACTGCTAACCCTCCCAGTTAACTACTGCTAACTACTGCTAACCCTCCCAGCACCCTGCTAACTACTGCTAACCCTCACAGCACCCTGCTAACTACTGCTAACCCTCCCAGTAACCCACCTCCAGAACCTGCTGCTAACGACTGAACCAGAGCTGTGCTGTGCTCATGATGGAATGGTTAGTCACACATTCTACTGGGTGACCTTGTCATGCAGTGTGCAGGAAGGTGGACACAGGGTTGCTGTAATGTGGGACCCTGACATTCCACTACGTTTAGATTATATCAGGTGGCAGAGAGAGAAAGAAAAACAACTCTATTTCAATACATGAACACAGTTTCATGTTGTGTTGCAGTTTGACTTCATGTGTGTGTTGACAGCAGTGTTGTGCTTGTTCTGGCTGTCTGTCTGGAGTCATTCTACCCTGGGGAGTTCTGGGCTGTGCGACCCCGTCTCCTGCTTCTCAAACATTACATCCTGACCAGATATCTGGAGCCACACATTCCACACATATCACTCACAAACACACACACACACACACACACACACACACACACACACACACACACACACACACACACACACACACACACACACACACACACACACACACACACACACACACACACACACACACACACTCCCCACACACACACACACACACACACACACACACACACACACACACACACACACACACACACACACACACACACACACACACACACACACACACACACACACACACACACACACACACACACACACACCACACACACACACACACACACACACACACACATACAGATGAAGCACACATTGACGTAAGCTCACACACAGAGACACACACCACATCTCACCTTCTCTCCTGTTTCGACAGCAGGCATGAGCACCATCAGGAGGGAAATAACTTTATTGAAAACATATTGTCATTACAGGGTAAAGGAATAAAGATATGTTAATCACATGGTGAACCATCATGGCAGATATCAGAGGGGTGTACTACAAAGCAGGATCAATGAGTTAGCCTGCTAACTTTCATAAACAATCATTTTCATTAACCACACATATTTTGGTTTAATAAGAAATCTAAACCTAGATGTTGTCGGTTGTTGAGTCAATTAGACCATGCCCATTTCAAGTTGATCTTTCTAAATGAAGAATTGTATCAGAATATATAGGCAAGTTAGCTGGCTAACTCATTGAATCTGCATCAGAATATATAGGCAAGTTAGCTGGCTAACTCATTGAATCTGCATCAGAATACATAGGCAAGTTAGCTGGCTAACTCATTGAATCTGCTTCAGAATGTATAGGCAAGTTAGCTGGCTAACTCATTGAATCTGCATCAGAATGTATAGGCAAGTTAGCTGGCTAACTCATTGAATCTGCATCAGAATGTATAGGCAAGTTAGCTGGCTAACTCATTGAATCTGCATCAGAATGTATAGGCAAGTTAGCTGGCTAACTCATTGAATCTGCTCTGTAGTATAACCCTCAGGTCATCACTACAAAGTCTTCATATAACAATCATATTCAACATCCACTTAATGTTTACTAGCATAGTAGGATAGTGAGGACTGCCAAACGTATATACCGACACTCAGTACATATAGACCACACAGTACATACATTGCCTTATATACAGACACTCAGTACATATAGACCACACAGTACATACAGTGCCATATATACAGACACTCAGTACATGTAGACCACACAGTACATACAGTGCCTTATATACAGACACTCAGTACATATAGACCACACAGTACATACAGTGCCTTATATACAGACACTCAGTACATATAGACCACACAGTACATACAGTGCCTTATATACAGACACTCAGTACATATAGACCACACAGTACATACAGTGCCTTATATACAGACACTCAGTACATATAGACCACACAGTACATACAGTACCTTATATACAGACACTCAGTACATATAGACCACACAGTACATACAGTGCCTTATATACAGACACTCAGTACATATAGACCACACAGTACATACAGTGCCTTATATACAGACACTCAGTACATATAGACCACACAGTACATACAGTGTCTTATATACAGACACTCAGTACATATAGACCACACAGTACATACAGTGCCTTATATACAGACACTCAGTACATATAGACCACACAGTACATACAGTGCCTTATATACAGACACTCAGTACATATAGACCACACAGTACATACAGTGCCTTATATACAGACACTCAGTACATATAGACCACACAGTACATACAGTGCCTTATATACAGACACTCAGTACATATAGACCACACAGTACATACAGTGCCATATATACAGACACTCAGTACATATAGACCACACAGTACATACAGCGCCTTATATACAGACACTCAGTACATATAGACCACACAGTACATACACTACCATATATACAGACACTCAGGACATATAGACCACACAGTACATACAGTGCCTTATATACAGACACCCAGTACATATAGACCACACAGTACATACAGTGCCTTTTATACAGACACTCAGTACATATAGACCACACAGTACATACAGTGCCTTATATACAGACACTCAGTACATATGTAAAGGAAGTTATATGTGCTCTATACAAGCAGAGCATGAGAACAGTCTGCTGTTAAGTTGTTACAGTGTTGTCCTTACAGACACACACAGACACACACACACACACACACACACACACACACACACACACACACACACACACACACACACACACACACACACACGCCGGCCCTAGAGGTATGTGTAGCGTCAGTGGCATCAGTGTTGCTCTGCTCTCTGGTCCATATTCCACATACTGAGTGTCTGTGTTTCAGTCACTGGTCCACATCCACGGTGAGATAGCTTTTCTCCTGGAGGCTCCTCAGTCTGCAGTTAAGTTGGTTACAGTGTTGTCCTTACAGACACACACACACACACACACACACACAGACACACACACACACACACACACACACACACACACACACACACACACAACCGGATGTTCCGTTTTTTTTTCAGGGGAAATGGAAAGAGAGCCTTTTGGACGTTAACAAGGCCAGACTCCATCTTAACTTCTCCTCCACATTTATTGGTTGAACAATGCAGAATAAACGTTTTGTTTTGTTCTCATCAAGACCAGTATGTAGAGGGATCTAGTTTCTCGCGTTTTTTTTAAGCTACGTTAGGTTAGCAGTCGGTGGTAGATGGGGGCGGAGTCAGTCGTTTGATTGACAGGTTCAGTTTAGATGGGGCGGGGTCAGTGGTAGATGGGGGTGGAGTCAGTAGGTTGATTGACAGGTCCGTTGTAGATGGGGCGGGACAGTGGTAGATGGGGGCGGGGGCAGATGGGGGCGTGGTCAGTGGTCGATGGGGGCGTTGTCAGTGGTAGATGGGCTCGACATACTCCGGGGGGAAGAATCCTATGCGTCCATGGCAACGGCCTCTCCAGCGCAGCGAATCGGAACAGTCGAGCAGGTCGATGAAATCACCGCGGAGGAAGCGTAGCTGGGAGGGGTGGTTGGGGGTGAAGTCAAACAGAGCATGGGCGTAGTGGGGGCGCTGCAGGAGGGGACACAGGACAGGGTTAGACCACTGATTTATACAAACCCTGCTGATGCTATGCCCTTCTCAGACCAGGCAAGTACTGTTCAGACCAGGCTGCTAACCTGTGGCTAGTACTGTTCAGACCAAGCTGCTAACCTGTGGCTAGTACTACTTAGACCAGGCTGCTAACCTGTGGCTAGTACTACTTAGACCAGGCTGCTAACCCATGGCTAGTACTTCTTAGACCAGGCTGCTAACCTGTGGCTAGTACTACTTAGACCAGGCTGCTAACCCATGGCTAGTACTTCTTAGACCAGGCTGCTAACCCATGGCTAGTACTTCTTAGACCAGGCTGCTAACCTGTGGCTAGTACTACTTAGACCAGGCTGCTAACCTGTGGCTAGTACTACTTAGACCAGGCTAGTACTTCTTAGACCAGGCTGCTAACCTGTGGCTAGTACTTCTTAGACCAGGCTGCTAACCTGTGGCTAGTACTTCTTAGACAAGGCTAGTACTTCTTAGACCAGGCTGCTAACCTGTGGCTAGTACTACTTAGACCAGGCTGCTAACCTGTGGCTAATACTTCTTAGACCAGGCTGCTAACCCATGGCTAGTACTTCTTAAACCAGGCTGCTAACCTGTGGCTAGTACTACTTAGACCAGGCTAGTACTTCTTAGACCAGGCTGCTAACCCATGGCTAGTACTTCTTAGACCAGGCTGCTAACCTGTGGCTAATACTTCTTAGACCAGGCTGCTAACCTGTGGCTAGTACTTCTTAGACCAGGCTGCTAACCTGTGGCTAGTACTACTTAGACCAGGCTGCTAACCTGTGACTAGTACTACTTAGACCAGGCTGCTAACCTGTGGCTAGTACTACTTAGACCAGGCTGCTAACCTGTGACTAGTACTACTCAGACCAGGTCTATAGCCTGTATGGTGAGGTGATGGTGATGTGGTCTATAGCCAGTATGTATGGTGAGGTGATGGTGATGTGGTCTATAGCCTGTATGGTGAGGTGATGGTGATGTGGTCTATAGCCTGTATGGTGAGGTGATGGTGATGTGGTCTATAGCCAGTATGGTGAGATGATGGTGATGTGGTCTATAGCCAGTATGTATGGTGAGGTGATGGTGATGTGGTCTATAGCCTGTATGGTGAGGTGATGGTGATGTGGTCTATAGCCTGTATGGTGAGATGATGGTGATGTGGTCTATAGCCTGTATGGTGAGGTGATGGTGATGTGGTCTATAGCCTGTATGGTGAGGTGATGGTGATGTGGTCTATAGCCTGTATGGTGAGGTGATGGTGATGTGGTCTATAGCCTGTATGGTGAGGTGATGGTGATGGTGATGTGGTCTATAGCCTGTATGGTGAGGTGATGGTGATGTGGTCTATAGCCTGTATGGTGAGGTGATGGTGATGTGGTCTATAGCCTGTATGGTGAGGTGATGGTGATGTGGTCTATAGCCTGTATGGTGAGGTGATGGTGATGTGGTCTATAGCCTGTATGGTGAGGTGATGGTGATGGTGATGTGGTCTATAGCCTGTATGGTGAGGTGATGGTGATGTGGTCTATAGCCTGTATGGTGAGGTGATGGTGATGTGGTCTATAGTATGTATGGTGAGGTGATGGTGATGTGGTCTATAGCCTGTATGGTGAGGTGATGGTGATGGGGTCTATAGCCAGTATGGTGAGGTGATGGTGATGTGGTCTATAGCCTGTATGTATGGTGAGGTGATGGTGATGTGGTCTATAGCCTGTATGGTGAGGTGATGGTGATGTGGTCTATAGCCAGTATGTATGGTGAGGTGATGGTGATGTGGTCTATAGCCTGTATGGTGAGGTGATGGTGATGGTGATGTGGTCTATAGCCTGTATGGTGAGGTGATGGTGATGGTGATGTGGTCTATAGCCTGTATGGTGAGGTGATGGTGATGTGGTCTATAGCCTGTATGGTGAGGTGATGGTGATGGTGATGTGGTCTATAGCCTGTATGGTGAGGTGATGGTGATGTGGTCTATAGCCTGTATGGTGAGGTGATGGTGATGTGGTCTATAGCCTGTATGGTGAGGTGATGGTGATGTGGTCTATAGCCAGTATGGTGAGGTGATGGTGATGTGGTCTATAGCCTGTATGGTGAGGTGATGGTGATGTGGTCTATAGCCAGTATGTATGGTGAGGTGATGGTGATGTGGTCTATAGCCTGTATGGTGAGGTGATGGTGATGTGGTCTATAGCCAGTATGTATGGTGAGGTGATGGTGATGTGGTCTATAGCCTGTATGGTGAGGTGATGGTGATGTGGTCTATAGCCTGTATGGTGAGGTGATGGTGATGTGGTCTATAGCCTGTATGGTGAGGTGATGGTGATGTGGTCTATAGCCAGTATGTATGGTGAGGTGATGGTGATGTGGTCTATAGCCAGTATGTATGGTGAGGTGATGGTGATGTGGTCTATAGCCTGTATGGTGAGGTGATGGTGATGTGGTCTATAGCCTGTATGGTGAGGTGATGGTGATGTGGTCTATAGCCAGTATGTATGGTGAGGTGATGGTGATGTGGTCTATAGCCAGTATGTATGGTGAGGTGATGGTGATGTGGTCTATAGCCTGTATGGTGAGGTGATGGTGATGTGGTCTATAGCCTGTATGGTGAGGTGATGGTGATGTGGTCTATAGCCTGTATGGTGAGGTGATGGTGATGTGGTCTATAGCCTGTATGTATGGTGAGGTGATGGTGATGTGGTCTATAGCCTGTATGGTGAGGTGATGGTGATGTGGTCTATAGCCTGTATGTATGGTGAGGTGATGGTGATGTGGTCTATAGCCTGTATGGTGAGGTGATGGTGATGTGGTCTATAGCCTGTATGGTGAGGTGATGGTGATGTGGTCTATAGCCTGTATGGTGAGGTGATGGTGATGTGGTCTATAGCCTGTATGGTGAGGTGATGGTGATGTGGTCTATAGCCTGTATGGTGAGGTGATGGTGATGTGGTCTATAGCCTGTATGGTGAGGTGATGGTGATGTGGTCTATAGCCTGTATGGTGAGGTGATGGTGATGTGGTCTATAGCCTGTATGGTGAGGTGATGGTGATGTGGTCTATAGCCTGTATGGTGAGGTGATGGTGATGGTGATGTGGTCTATAGCCTGTATGGTGAGGTGATGGTGATGTGGTCTATAGCCTGTATGGTGAGGTGATGGTGATGGTGATGTGGTCTATAGCCTGTATGGTGAGGTGATGGTGATGTGGTCTATAGCCTGTATGGTGAGGTGATGGTGATGTGGTCTATAGCCTGTATGGTGAGGTGATGGTGATGTGGTCTATAGCCTGTATGGTGAGGTGATGGTGATGTGGTCTATAGCCTGTATGGTGAGGTGATGGTGATGTGGTCTATAGCCTGTATGGTGAGGTGATGGTGATGTGGTCTATAGCCTGTATGGTGAGGTGATGGTGATGTGGTCTATAGCCTGTATGGTGAGGTGATGGTGATGTGGTCTATAGCCTGTATGGTGAGGTGATGGTGATGTGGTCTATAGCCTGTATGGTGAGGTGATGGTGATGTGGTCTATAGCCTGTATGGTGAGGTGATGGTGATGTGGTCTATAGCCTGTATGGTGAGGTGATGGTGATGTGGTCTATAGCCTGTATGGTGAGGTGATGGTGATGTGGTCTATAGCCTGTATGGTGAGGTGATGGTGATGTGGTCTATAGCCTGTATGGTGAGGTGATGGTGATGTGGTCTATAGCCTGTATGGTGAGGTGATGGTGATGTGGTCTATAGCCTGTATGGTGAGGTGATGGTGATGTGGTCTATAGCCTGTATGGTGAGGTGATGGTGATGGTGATGTGGTCTATAGCCAGTATGGTGAGGTGATGGTGATGTGGTCTATAGCCTGTATGGTGAGGTGATGGTGATGTGGTCTATAGCCTGTATGGTGAGGTGATGGTGATGTGGTCTATAGCCTGTATGGTGAGGTGATGGTGATGTGGTCTATAGCCTGTATGGTGAGGTGATGGTGATGTGGTCTATAGCCTGTATGTTGTGAGGTGATGGTGATGTGGTCTATAGCCTGTATGTATGGTGAGGTGATGGTGATGTGGTCTATAGCCTGTATGGTGAGGTGATGGTGATGTGGTCTATAGCCTGTATGGTGAGGTGATGGTGATGTGGTCTATAGCCAGTATGTATGGTGAGGTGATGGTGATGTGGTCTATAGCCTGTATGTATGGTGAGGTGATGGTGATGTGGTCTATAGCCTGTATGGTGAGGTGATGGTGATGTGGTCTATAGCCTGTATGGTGAGGTGATGGTGATGTGGTCTATAGCCTGTATGGTGAGGTGATGGTGATGTGGTCTATAGCCTGTATGGTGAGGTGATGGTGATGTGGTCTATAGCCTGTATGGTGAGGTGATGGTGATGTGGTCTATAGCCTGTATGGTGAGGTGATGGTGATGTGGTCTATAGCCTGTATGTATGGTGAGGTGATGGTGATGTGGTCTATAGCCAGTATGTATGGTGAGGTGATGGTGATGTGGTCTATAGCCTGTATGGTGAGGTGATGGTGATGTGGTCTATAGCCAGTATGTATGGTGAGGTGATGGTGATGTGGTCTATAGCCTGTATGGTGAGGTGATGGTGATGTGGGTCTATAGCCATATGTATGGTGAGGTGATGGTGATGTGGTCTATAGCCTGTATGGTGAGGTGATGGTGATGTGGTCTATAGCCTGTATGGTGAGGTGATGGTGATGTGGTCTATAGCCTGTATGGTGAGGTGATGGTGATGTGGTCTATAGCCTGTATGGTGAGGTGATGGTGATGTGGTCTATAGCCTGTATGGTGAGGTGATGGTGATGTGGTCTATAGCCTGTATGTATGGTGAGGTGATGGTGATGTGGTCTATAGCCTGTATGGTGAGGTGATGGTGATGTGGTCTATAGCCTGTATGGTGAGGTGATGGTGATGTGGTCTATAGCCAATGTATGGTGAGGTGATGGTGATGTGGTCTATAGCCTGTATGGTGAGGTGATGGTGATGTGGTCTATAGCCAGTATGTATGGTGAGGTGATGGTGATGTGGTCTATAGCCTGTATGGTGAGGTGATGGTGATGTGGGTCTATAGCCTATGTATGGTGAGGTGATGGTGATGTGGTCTATAGCCTGTATGGTGAGGTGATGGTGATGTGGTCTATAGCCTGTATGGTGAGGTGATGGTGATGTGGTCTATAGCCTGTATGGTGAGGTGATGGTGATGTGGTCTATAGCCTGTATGGTGAGGTGATGGTGATGTGGTCTATAGCCAGTATGTATGGTGAGGTGATGGTGATGTGGTCTATAGCCAGTATGTATGGTGAGGTGATGGTGATGTGGTCTATAGCCAGTATGTATGGTGAGGTGATGGTGATGTGGTCTATAGCCTGTATGGTGAGGTGATGGTGATGTGGTCTATAGCCTGTATGGTGAGGTGATGGTGATGGTGATGTGGTCTATAGCCTGTATGGTGAGGTGATGGTGATGGTGATGTGGTCTATAGCCTGTATGGTGAGGTGATGGTGATGTGGTCTATAGCCTGTATGGTGAGGTGATGGTGATGTGGTCTATAGCCTGTATGGTGAGGTGATGGTGATGTGGTCTATAGCCTGTATGGTGAGGTGATGGTGATGTGGTCTATAGCCTGTATGGTGAGGTGATGGTGATGTGGTCTATAGCCTGTATGGTGAGGTGATGGTGATGTGGTCTATAGCCTGTATGTATGGTGAGGTGATGGTGATGTGGTCTATAGCCTGTATGGTGAGGTGATGGTGATGTGGTCTATAGCCTGTATGGTGAGGTGATGGTGATGTGGTCTATAGCCTGTATGTATGGTGAGGTGATGGTGATGTGGTCTATAGCCTGTATGGTGAGGTGATGGTGATGTGGTCTATAGCCTGTATGTATGGTGAGGTGATGGTGATGTGGTCTATAGCCTGTATGGTGAGGTGATGGTGATGTGGTCTATAGCCTGTATGGTGAGGTGATGGTGATGTGGTCTATAGCCATTGTATGGTGAGGTGATGGTGATGTGGTCTATAGCCTGTATGGTGAGGTGATGGTGATGTGGTCTATAGCCTGTATGGTGAGGTGATGGTGATGTGGTCTATAGCCTGTATGGTGAGGTGATGGTGATGGTGTGTGGTCTATAGCCATATGTATGGTGAGGTGATGGTGATGTGGTCTATAGCCTGTATGGTGAGGTGATGGTGATGGTGATGTGGTCTATAGCCTGTATGGTGAGGTGATGGTGATGTGGTCTATAGCCTGTATGGTGAGGTGATGGTGATGTGGTCTATAGCCTGTATGGTGAGGTGATGGTGATGTGGTCTATAGCCTGTATGGTGAGGTGATGGTGATGTGGTCTATAGCCTGTATGGTGAGGTGATGGTGATGTGGTCTATAGCCAGTATGTATGGTGAGGTGATGGTGATGTGGTCTATAGCCTGTATGGTGAGGTGATGGTGATGTGGTCTATAGCCTGTATGGTGAGGTGATGGTGATGTGGTCTATAGCCTGTATGGTGAGGTGATGGTGATGGTGATGTGGTCTATAGCCTGTATGGTGAGGTGATGGTGATGTGGTCTATAGCCTGTATGGTGAGGTGATGGTGATGTGGTCTATAGCCTGTATGGTGAGGTGATGGTGATGTGGTCTATAGCCTGTATGGTGAGGTGATGGTGATGTGGTCTATAGCCTGTATGGTGAGGTGATGGTGATGTGGTCTATAGCCTGTATGGTGAGGTGATGGTGATGTGGTCTATAGCCTGTATGGTGAGGTGATGGTGATGTGGTCTATAGCCTGTATGGTGAGGTGATGGTGATGTGGTCTATAGCCTGTATGGTGAGGTGATGGTGATGTGGTCTATAGCCTGTATGGTGAGGTGATGGTGATGTGGTCTATAGCCTGTATGGTGAGGTGATGGTGATGTGGTCTATAGCCATGTATGGTGAGGTGATGGTGATGTGGTCTATAGCCTGTATGGTGAGGTGATGGTGATGGTGATGTGGTCTATAGCCTGTATGGTGAGGTGATGGTGATGTGGTCTATAGCCTGTATGGTGAGGTGATGGTGATGTGGTCTATAGCCTGTATGGTGAGGTGATGGTGATGTGGTCTATAGCCATATGTATGGTGAGGTGATGGTGATGTGGTCTATAGCCTGTATGGTGAGGTGATGGTGATGTGGTCTATAGCCTGTATGGTGAGGTGATGGTGATGTGGTCTATAGCCTGTATGGTGAGGTGATGGTGATGTGGTCTATAGCCTGTATGGTGAGATGATGGTGATGTGGTCTATAGCCTGTATGGTGAGGTGATGGTGATGTGGTCTATAGCCTGTATGGTGAGGTGATGGTGATGTGGTCTATAGCCTGTATGGTGAGGTGATGGTGATGTGGTCTATAGCCTGTATGGTGAGGTGATGGTGATGTGGTCTATAGCCTGTATGGTGAGGTGATGGTGATGTGGTCTATAGCCTGTATGGTGAGGTGATGGTGATGTGGTCTATAGCCTGTATTGTGAGGTGATGGTGATGTGGTCTATAGCCTGTATGTATGGTGAGGTGATGGTGATGTGGTCTATAGCCTGTATGGTGAGGTGATGGTGATGGTGATGTGGTCTATAGCCTGTATGGTGAGGTGATGGTGATGTGGTCTATAGCCAGTATGTATGGTGAGGTGATGGTGATGTGGTCTATAGCCTGTATGGTGAGGTGATGGTGATGTGGTCTATAGCCAGTATGTATGGTGAGGTGATGGTGATGTGGTCTATAGCCTGTATGGTGAGGTGATGGTGATGTGGTCTATAGCCTGTATGGTGAGGTGATGGTGATGTGGTCTATAGCCAGTATGTATGGTGAGGTGATGGTGATGTGGTCTATAGCCTGTATGGTGAGGTGATGGTGATGTGGTCTATAGCCTGTATGGTGAGGTGATGGTGATGTGGTCTATAGCCTGTATGGTGAGGTGATGGTGATGTGGTCTATAGCCTGTATGGTGAGGTGATGGTGATGTGGTCTATAGCCTGTATGTATGGTGAGGTGATGGTGATGTGGTCTATAGCCTGTATGTATGGTGAGGTGATGGTGATGTGGTCTATAGCCTGTATGGTGAGGTGATGGTGATGTGGTCTATAGCCTGTATGGTGAGGTGATGGTGATGTGGTCTATAGCCTGTATGTTGGTGAGGTGATGGTGATGTGGTCTATAGCCTGTATGGTGAGGTGATGGTGATGTGGTCTATAGCCTGTATGTATGGTGAGGTGATGGTGATGTGGTCTATAGCCTGTATGGTGAGGTGATGGTGATGTGGTCTATAGCCTGTATGGTGAGGTGATGGTGATGTGGTCTATAGCCTGTATGGTGAGGTGATGGTGATGTTGGTCTATAGCCATGTATGGTGAGGTGATGGTGATGTGGTCTATAGCCTGTATGTTGGTGAGGTGATGGTGATGTGGTCTATAGCCTGTATGGTGAGGTGATGGTGATGTGGTCTATAGCCTGTATGGTGAGGTGATGGTGATGTGGTCTATAGCCTGTATGGTGAGGTGATGGTGATGTGGTCTATAGCCTGTATGGTGAGGTGATGGTGATGTGGTCTATAGCCTGTATGGTGAGGTGATGGTGATGTGGTCTATAGCCTGTATGGTGAGGTGATGGTGATGTGGTCTATAGCCTGTATGGTGAGGTGATGGTGATGTGGTCTATAGCCATGTATGGTGAGGTGATGGTGATGTGGTCTATAGCCTGTATGGTGAGGTGATGGTGATGTGGTCTATAGCCTGTATGGTGAGGTGATGGTGATGTGGTCTATAGCCTGTATGGTGAGGTGATGGTGATGTGGTCTATAGCCTGTATGGTGAGGTGATGGTGATG
>NW_025535975.1:0-73535 GCF_020615455.1 Coregonus clupeaformis | reverse complement strand
CAGAGCCTGAGACCACAGGAACAGACACTCTCTCTCTCTCTCTCTCTCTCTCTCTCTCTCTCTCTCTCTCTCTCTCTCTCTCTCTCTCTCTCTCTCTCTCTCTCTCTCTCTCTCTCTCTCTCTCTCTCTCTCTCTCTCTCTCTCTCTCTCTCTCTCTCTCACACACACACACACTCTTTAAAGTGTTACAGGCACTTCCTCTATGTATCTTCTCTTTATATTGCACTATTGTAACTTCATTCATTTCATTAGTTTTACATCCACACCAAGCGAACACAATTTTAAACATTTACACCCTTTTGGTGTTTTTGTAACAGAAACAAATGCTGTTTTGTACTATAGCTGAATCTTAATCTGCGACATTACAGTTTTTCTCAATTGCTAAAACACTAAACCCTATTGTCTGAACCAAATGCTCAGTTGCCTGAACCCACTGATTGAATCAATCACTCTTTTGGCAAAACCATAAGCACTTTTCACCTGTTTAGACACAACTTGCCAACACATTTTCATTGGGATGCACCGTGCATAATGGT
Source organism: Coregonus clupeaformis (assembly GCF_020615455.1). Lineage (NCBI taxonomy): Eukaryota > Metazoa > Chordata > Actinopteri > Salmoniformes > Salmonidae > Coregonus > Coregonus clupeaformis. The sequence goes on along the minus strand of NW_025535975.1, from coordinate 72,999 downwards.
GAGCACATGTGACAAAAGTCAAACACAATTAGAGCACAGGTATCACCACTTGAACCACAACAACTCAAAATTGATCACACTTGTGGCTAAGATGTGAGGGAACATATACAGTAAGCCAGTTCAGAGAGCACTGGTTTGTGAGGCCCTACAATGGATAGAAATCTGAGAGGAAGAGTTCTGTAGAGAGGAGGTCGAGGTGGTCGAGGTGGTCAGCGAAGACAAGAACAGTAATATCTGATGAAATCAGAGCTACTGTGATTGACCATGTTCTTGTCCATGGTATGAGCATGAGGGAGGCTGGACAAAGGGTACAAACCAAACATCAGTAGATTCACTGTGTCCACCATAATCCAAGATTTAGAGAAGAGAACAGGTAATTACCTTTTTCCTGACATTATAGTACAGTATGTAAATGTTGACAGCAATTACCGTATGACATACTAAACTGTACCACAGTATACTGTAAGTGAATATATGTTTCAGTACATCACTGTACCAATGTACTGTAGTATTGTAATGGAGGGTTGGTCTAACTGTTTGTAGGCCTAGTATTCCATGTATATTTTTTGTAACTCCATGTTCTCTTTTTGTAGAATTGAAAGATGCCACATGGGGGTGGGGAGGACAGGTATGTTCTCCCCACACCAAGAGACCCTAATTGTTGATATGGTCCGGAAGAAAAATGCCATTAAACTGAGCGAAATTCAGCAGAAGATCATTGAGGACCATTTTACATTTTGAGGGTATCAACAGTGTCAGCCTCTCTACTGTTGATCGTGTCCTCAAGCGCAACAGACTGCGCATGAAACAGCTATACAGAGTGCCCTTTGATGGCAACTCAGACAGAGTCAAAGAGCAAAGATTCCAGTATGTACAGGTTGGCATATATCCAGACACATTCAATGTTGATTACTCTAAGTAGTGATTTACTGTAGTGGCCTAAATCACTTTTTTCCGTATCACTTACAAAACTATACTATTTCTGAGGGTTTTTCAACTGGATGCAATGGAAAGACCCCATCAATACATCTACATGGATGAAGCTGGGTTTAATCTCACCAAAAGGAGAAGGAGAGGCCGTAATGTGATTGGCCATCGGCCATTGTTGGTGTTCCTGGGCAGCGTGGTGGCAATGTCACATTATGTGCGCCATCAGCAATCATGGGGTTGTCCACCATCATGCCAACCTGGGCCCTACAACACTCACCAGCTCCTCATTTTCCTCAATCACAGCGAGGATGCTTTGTTAGGGCAGCAGGATGAGCATCCCATCTATGTTGTTGTTTGGGACAATGTGAGTTTCTTTCACAGAGCCCTCCAGGTTAGAGAGTGGTACAATATGAACCAAGGTTTTATCAATCTTTGCCTTCCACCGTACTCCCTTTCCTAAACCCTATTGAGGAATTCTTCTCCTCATGGCAGTGGAAGGTATATGAACGCCAACCTTACACCAGGGTAAATCTCCTGCAAGCCATGGGACTTGCCTGTGGTGACATAGGTGTGGAGGCATGCCAAGCCTGGATACGGCATGCCAGGGGTTTTTCCCCGTTGCCTGGCCAGACAAAATGTGGCCTGTGATGTGGATGAAGTCCTGTGGCCTGACCCAGTACGGAGACATGATGCTGTGGCTGAGTAATGCACTTATTTGTATATTTTTGTACTTTATTTTTACATGGGCTTACTGTACACAAGTGGCAAACGATAAGATTTCTGTTTGTTTTTACAAGTGCTACATGTAAATGCACAATATTTCTGTTTTGTTTTTTGTACAAGTGCTAAATGCACAGGTTTTTTTTGTTTTGCAACATGCATTTAGCCTACAGTGAACAATAAACATTTATTTCTCCAGCTTCATGTCCTGAGCATTGTGTTTTCTATTTTTCTACGTAGTGTTTAGTGACTGTTCAGTAGTGTTTTTTATTTTGATTGACTCAAGGGCACGATTTGACAACATAGTTCAGTTTTGAGCACAGATTGAACTGTTTTGAGGTGAAAGTTTGGTTTTGCAAGAAGAGTCTGAGGTTTTGTGAATGTAGCTTGAAAATTGGGTTTTGTGTTCACAGTTAAGAGAAAAGGAGAGCAGCTTTCAAGAAATGTGTCTTAGCAATCGAGAAAAACTGTAAACACCAATTGTGTTATAAGAACATGACTTTTTAAAAAATAATGTATTTAGAAATTAATTGTTCTGCTGGTATGTTGTGTTACTGCTCCCACTGCTGGCGATCTGAAGAGCTTTCAGAAAAAAGCATGATAGCTACAATTTGTTGGTTTATTGAATACAACTGCTTCTTACATTCATTGACTGGTAGATTATTTCCCCAAATATGATTTGTTGTAACACTCAATCATATTTACAATATCTGTTTTCAAAAATGCATTCATAATATCTCACTTGCGAAGTGCCACTGCTTACTAAAAGACTAATTTAATAAACACTTTAAATATTCTATATATGTATAAATGTATTTTCTTCATAGAATCGTCTTCATTGCAAATATAAAATACATGTACAGCATAAGAGCTCTTAATATCTACAATAATGTATTTATTTTTTACAGTATTCATACTTCATTTTTGGCTCTCCAGCGATCCGAGTCAGTGTTTCAGTCTGTTCAGGCTCCTTGGTAAACTCTCCAGCGATCCGAGTCAGTGTTTCAGTCTGTTCAGGCTCCTTGGTAAACTCTCTAGCGATCCGAGTCAGTGGTTCAGTCTGTTCAGGCTCCTTGCAACTCTCCAGCGATCCGAGTCAGTGTTTCAGTCTGTTCAGGCTCCTTGGTAAACTCTCCAGCGATCCGAGTCAGTGTTTCAGTCTGTTCAGGCTCCTTGGTAAACTCTCCAGCGATCCGAGTCAGTGTTTCAGTCTGTTCAGGCTCCTTGGTAAACTCTCCAGCGATCCGAGTCAGTGTTTCAGTCTGTTCAGGCTCCTTGGTAAACTCTCCAGCGATCCGAGTCAGTGTTTCAGTCTGTTCAGGCTCCTTGGTAAACTCTCCAGCGATCCGAGTCAGTTCTGTGTTGACCTTCACGCCCTGAGAGGAAAACAAAACACGTCATTTGAGGCATATAGACACGATAATTAAGTACAACTGTTGCTTGACACAGATCTGCCATTTAGTCTTAAAGGGGAAGGGAAACACTAGACTTTAGAACACTAGCTAACTGTAAAGCTAAAGTGTTTCCATTCCCCTTTAAAGGGGTTTAGTGGAGATTGTAAGAGAGCTGAGGAAGAATACAAACCGATTACACATGGTGGTTGTCTCTTGTTTCTCAGTCAGATCTCAGGTTGTGTTTACATTATTGCTCGGCTAATATGTGCACTATAACCATGTTATAATCACTTAAAGCTTTTAAATCACACAATACCACCATAGATACCTGTATTGCTTGAATATGATTCACTTCAAATGACTGATCTCCATTCCCTCCTGAGGCTCCACTGTAGAAGATAAAGATCGTACCTTCACATACCAATGACTTGCTCTGATCAAACCAAATTATAGAGGATCAAGATGCTGCAATGTGTATCACAATCACTGTTAAACAAAGAACTAAGGCGCCAGTAGTGAGAGAGAGAACGCATACCACCTCTTCTTCTTCTTGGTCTGTGGCAAAGAGGTTGACCCGGAACCCTGTTTCAGTATCAGTGTTTGGGTTCTGAACCTCTATTCCACCCATCAGTCGAGCCAGCAGGTTCAGCTCCTCTTTGGCAAGGAGGTTGGGTTCAGAGTTCGCTCTCTGGATTAAAGAGAATATAGTGGGGCTGTGTCCCAAATGGCACCCTATTCCCTATATAGTGCACTACTTTTGACCAGGGCCCATTGGGTATAGGCAATAGGGTCCCATTTGGGATGCAGACTGGGTTACTTGGGTTTACTGCCCCACGTGGAGAGTACGTGCCAGTGCCTCAAATAAATAAAAGAGGGCAGCAGTCTGAGGCTTGCATCCCAAATAGCAACCTATTCCCTATGTAGTGCACTATTTTTGATCAGGGCTCATAGGGCTCTGGTCAACAGAATAAACGTGGCAAAAACGAATGTAGACATTAATAAATGCATTTCTATAGCTTCCCAAATATTTTTTTGACAATATTGGGGGAGTGCCAAGATGGGGCACGGTGGTTTTAACAAAGGCCCCCCTATCATTCATCTAGTGTATATACTGTTCACACAATTGTTGGTAAAAAACAGGCAACATTATAGACCAACAAACTATTACTACAGTTAATATTACTAACTTTAAAAATGCAATGTATGACAGTCAATACAATTCCTCTTGGCCTTTACAATGCATTACTATATGACCGCTCACTCACGGAGAACCAAGAGCCAGATAGAGTTGATCTGCTAACTAGCTGTTCAAACATGTTTAACACCTCTGCGTCGTATTTTACTGGCAAGCAGATGAGTAACTGATTAACCTCGGGACTTCTGGTGGAGAGGGCAAAGCGTCCGTTGGGATTCTGCACTTTATCCTTGAGGAAAAGTGACACCTGGTAGAGACAATAATTCATATTTTTCAGTTTTGTTTTTTCAGAATGGGTAAACTCACTCTTTATTAGCGTGCAATTCTTTAGTTTTCAACAGCCCGATAAAGATAAAAAGGGTGTGTACACCTTTAACAGACAGGCAGAGAAGATGGTTCAACAAATATAGCTTGGCATCATAAGCAGGTTGTGGGCGAGGCAGCAGAAGATAAATGCCATCGTCTCTGTAGTTTAGGCAAAGCATTCATGTAATCTCTCACAAAGAATCAGGCTGCATCCCAAAAGGCACTCAATTCTCTACATAGTGCACTACTTTTGACAAGGGCACAATAGCGTGCCATCGATGGGCTCCCTACCTCGGATGATCTTTCGGTGTGTCTCATCCACTTGGTTGAGAACACTGGGGATGTCTCTCACAAACTACCGGATGGTGTCTCTGTGGTCCTATAAGATAAGCAGCAGGCCTCTGGGACGTGGGGCAGAGCAGGAGTTGGTATTTGAAAGCCATCGCCATCCATTCGTAAAAAGCTACACATACAACAGAAAACACAAAGGACAGTATGTTAATAATAATAATAATATAATAATAATGTAGGCCTAATACAAGATGACATGACTGGTATCTCTCTGTTCATATCTGGGAGGGGCCTCTTGAAGGGCCTAGGGGTCAAGGCTAAAGGATAGGTCGCAGTGTTTCCCAAAGCTCGGCGTCATTGGACTCTGGAGCAGTGGAAACGCGTTCTCTGGAGTGATGAGTCACGCTTCACCATCTGGCAGTCCGACGGACGAATCTGGGTGTGGAGTGTGCCAGGAGAACGCTACCTGCCCCAATGCAAAGTGCCAACTGTAACGTTTGGTAGAGGAGGAATAATGGTCTGGGGCTGTTTTTCATGGTTCGGGCTAGGGCCCTTAGTTCCAGTGAAGGGAAATCTTAACGCTACAGCATACAATGTGTGCTTCCAACTTTGTGGCAACAGTTTGGGGAAGGCCCTTTCCTGTTTCAGCATGAGAATGGCCCCGTGCACAAATCGAGGTCCATACAGTAATGGTTTGTCGAGATCAGTGTGGAAGAACTTGACCGGCCTGCACAGAGCCCTGACCTCAACCCCATTGAACACCTTTGAGATTAATTGGAACACCGACTGCTAGCCAGGCCTAATCGCCCAACATCAGTGCCTGACCTCACTAATGCTTGTGGCTGAATAGAAGCAAGTCCCTGCAGCAATGTTCCAACATCTAGTGGAAAGCCTTCCCAGAAGAGTGGAGGCTGTTATAGCAGCAAAGGGGGGACCAACTCCATATTAATGCCCATGATTTTGGAATGAGATATTGTGGTCCTCTGTAGCTCAGCTGGTAGAGCACGGCGCTTGTAACGCCAAGGTAGTGGGTTCGATCCCCGGGACCACCCATACACAAAAAAATAAAATAAATGTATGCACGCATGACTGTAAGTCGCTTTGGATAAAAGCGTCTGCTAAATATTATATTATTATATTATTATATTCGATGAACAGGTGTCCACATACTTTGGTCATGTGGTGTATGTCCAATATCCAACATTAGTGAAATAAAAAAAGTATTACCGGGATATATCAGATTGTTTAACATGCAATAGCCTATAATTACAGTGCTGTCTTGTATGACAAGCTTTCTGAACACTCAGGGAGAAAAAGGTGTAGATTCACGCGCAGAGCGTGGCAGGTGTTTATTACGCCTTCACAGAAGGCAGGAATCATGGTCACAGGCAGGCAATGGTCATGCACAGGTAGGCAAACAGGCAGGAGAATCAAAACTAGGACTGAAGGCTAAAACAGGTTCTCACAAACGAGCTAGGAAAAGGCTTAGTAGAATCAAAACGAACAATACCTCACAAGGCACAAACAGAAAGAACTGAACTAAATAAGGAGATAATGAGACCAGGTGAGTAACTAACACAGGTGAAATCAATGAACAAAAATGAAAGACAGGGCTACGTTCAAGAACACAAAGAAACAGGGCTACGTTCAAGAACACAAGGTTGTCTGGACTTCATTACTACCTTGATTACTTACCATTTATCTAGCACTCTGTTCTGTCAGTCATCAGGTAGTATTGGTTATGTTTTCCTTGTTAGACGCTTCTCTTGTTTTGTATTTGTTCCATGTTCATTTTCATTAAACTCACACTGCACTTGCTTCCAGACTCCCTGTGTCTACATTACAGAATACTACCTCAAAAATATGGAAGCAGCAGAAGATATATATATATATATACAGCTCTGGAAAAAATTAAGAGACCACTGCAAATGTTTCTTAAATCAGCATCTCTACATGTATGACAGCCATTCCATTCCAGTGTATTTTGAATTCCAACACAGGCACACCTCATTCTACTGAATTAGGTATTGATTAGGTGATCACCTGAACCAAATCTTATTTAACGAGGAAAAGTATAAAAACCACTGCTGTGGTCATCACTATCCTCTTGTAATAGGACCAGCTGGAAGGCAAAAACAGTGCTAATAGTACCTCAAAAGTAATATTAATAAAAAAATAACTATTGACCATACCAAAAGAGTTGAAAAGGAAAGTTTTGAGTGAGGAAAAGAAGGGTTCAATTCTGGCTTTACTGGCAGAGGGATACAGTGAGCGTCAGGTTGCTTCCATCCGTAAAATTTCAAAGACGGCGGTTCATAAGAACAAGGTCAAGCAGCAGACATTGGGGACAACAAAGCTACAGACCGGCAGAGGGCGAAAACGACTCTCTACTGACCGGGATGACCGCCAACTCATTAGAATGTCACTCAACAACTGTAGGATGACATCAAGTGACCTACAAAAAGAATGCAAATGGCAGCTGGGGTGAAGTGCATGGCGAGGACGGCTCGAAACAGGCTCCTAGGGGCTGGCCTGAAGTCGTGCAAAGCTAGAAAAAAGCCCTTCATCAATGAGAAGCAAAGAAGAGCCAGGCTGAGGTTTGCAAAAGACCATAAGGATTGGACCGTAGAGGACTGGAGTAAGGTCATCTTACATTTACATTTTCGTCATTTAGCAGACGCTCTTATCCAGAGTGACTTACAAATTGGTGCATTCACCTTATGATAGCCAGTGGGACGACCACTTTACAATATTATTTTTTTAATTTTTTGGGGGTGAGGTAAGGGGGGGTAGAAGGATTACTTTATCCTATCCCAGGTATTCCTTAAAGAGGTGGGGTTTCAAGTGTCTCCGTAAGGTGGTGAGTGACTCCGCTGTCCTGGCGTCGTGAGGGAGCTTGTTCCACCATTGGGGTGCCAGAGCAGCGAACAGTTTTGACTGGGCTGAGCGGGAACTGTGCTTCCGCAGAGGTAGGGGGGCCAGCAGGCCAGAAGTGGGTGAACGCAATGCCCTCGTTTGGGTGTAGGGACTGATCAGAGCCTGAAGGTACGGAGGTGCCGTTCCCCTTACAGCTCCGTAGGCAAGCACCATGGTCTTGTAGCAGATGCGAGCTTCAACTGGAAGCCAGTGGAGTGTGCGGAGGAGCGGGGTGACGTGAGAGAACTTGGGAAGGTTGAACACCAGACGGGCTGCAGCGTTCTGGATGAGTTGTAGGGGTTTAATGGCACAGGCAGGGAGCCCAGCCAACAGCGAGTTGCAGTAATCCAGACGGGAGATGACAAGTGCCTGGATTAGGACCTGTGCCGCTTCCTGTGTAAGGCAGGGTCGTACTCTGCGAATGTTGTAGAGCATGAACCTACAGGATCGGGTCACCGCCTTGATGTTAGCGGAGAACGACAGGGTGTTGTCCAGGGTCACGCCAAGACTCTTTGCACTCTGGGAGGAGGACACAACGGAGTTGTCAACCGTGATGTCGAGATCATGGAACGGGCAGTCCTTCCCCGGGAGGAAGAGCAGCTCCGTCTTGCCGAGGTTCAGCTTGAGATGGTGATCCGTCATCCACACTGATATGTCTGCCAGACATGCAGAGATGCGATTCGCCACCTGGTTATCAGAAGGGGGAAAGGAGAAGATGAATTGTGTGTCGCTCTGCGTAGCAATGATAGGAGAGGCCATGTGAGGATATGACAGAGCCAAGTGACTTGGTGTATAGCGAGAATAGGAGAGGGCCTAGAACTGAGCCCTGGGGGACACCAGTGGTGAGAGCACGTGGTGCGGAGACAGATTCTCGCCACGCCACCTGGTAGGAGCGACCTGTCAGGTAGGGACGCAATCCAAGAGTGAGCCGCGCCGAGATGACCAACTCGGAGAGGGTGGAGAGGAGGATCTGATGGTTCACAGTATCAAAGGCAGCAGATAGGTCTAGAAGGACGAGAGCAGAGGAGAGAGAGTTAGCTTTAGCAGTGCGGAGAGCCTCCGTGACACAGAGAAGAGCAGTCTCAGTTGAATGACCAGTCTTGAAACCTGACTGGTTTGGATCAAGAAGGTCATTCTGAGAGAGATAGCAAGAGAGTTGGCTAAAGACGGCACGCTCAAGAGTTTTGGAGAGAAAAGAAAGAAGGGATACTGGTCTGTAGTTGTTGACATCGGAGGGATCGAGTGTAGGTTTTTTGAGAAGGGGTGCAACTCTCGCTCTCTTGAAGACGGAAGGGACATAGCCAGCGGTCAAGGATGAGTTGATTAGCGAGGTGAGGTAAGGGAGAAGGTCTCCGGAAATGGTCTGGAGAAGAGAGGAGGGGATAGGGTCAAGCGTGCAGGTTGTTGGGCGGCCGGCCTTCACAAGTCGCAAGATTTCATCTGGAGAGAGGGGGGAGAAAGAAGTCAAAGCATAGGGTAGGGCAGTGTGAGCAGGACCAGCGGTGTCATTTGACTTAACAAACGAGGATCGGATGTCGTCAACCTTCTTTTCAAAATGGTTGACGAAGTCATCCACAGAGGGGGGGTGGGGGGGATTCAGCAGGGAGGAGAAGGTGGCAAAGAGCTTCCTAGGGTTAGAGGCAGATGCTTGGAATTTAGAGTGGTAGAAAGTGGCATTAGCAGCAGAAACAGAGGAAGAAAATGTAGAGAGGAGGGAGTGAAAAGATGCCAGGTCCGCAGGGAGTCTAGTTTTCCTCCATTTCCGCTCGGCTTCCCGGAGCCCTGTTCTGTGAGCTCGCAATGAGTCATCAAGCCACGGAGCAGGAGGGGAGGACCGAGCTGGCCGGGAGGATAGGGGACATAGAGAGTCAAAGGATGCAGAAAGGGAGGAGAGGAGGTTTAAGGAGGCAGAATCAGGAGATTGGAGGGAGAAGGATTGAGCAGAGGGAAGAGATGATAGGATGGAAGAGGAGAGGGTAGCGGGAGAGAGAGAGCGAAGGTTGCGACGGCGCATTACCATCTGAGTAGGGGCAGAGTGAGTAGTGTTGGAGGAGAGCGAGAGAGAAAAGGATACAAAGTAGTGGTCGGAGACTTGGAGGGGAGTTGCAGTGAGATTAGTAGAAGAACAGCATCAAGTAAAGATGAGGTCAAGCGTATTGCCTGCCTTGTGAGTAGGGGGGGACGGTGAGAGAGTGAGGTCAAAAGAGGAGAGGAGTGGAAAGAAGGAGGCAGAGAGAAATTAGTCAAAGGTAGACGTAGGGAGGTTAAAGTCACCCAGAACTGTGAGGAGTGAGCCATCCTCAGGAAAGAAACTTATCAAGGCGTCAAGCTCATTGATGAACTCTCCAAGGGAACCTGGAGGGCGATAAATGATAAGGATGTTAAGCTTGAATGGGCTAGTGACTGTGACAGCATGGAATTCAAATGAGGAGATAGACAGATGGGTCAGGGGAGAAAGAGAGAATGTCCACTTGGGAGAGATGAGGATTCCTGTGCCACCACCCCGCTGACCAGATGCTATCGGTGTATGTGAGAACACATGGTCAGACGAGGAGAGAGCAGTAGGAGTAGCAGTGTTTTCTGTGGTAATCCATGTTTCCGTCAGCGCCAAGAAGTCGAGGGACTGGAGGGTAGCATAGGCTGAGATGAACTCTGCCTTGTTGGCCGCAGAACGGCAGTTCCAGAGGCTGCCGGAGACCTGGAACTCCACGTGGGTCGTGCGTGCAGGGACCACCAGGTTAGAGTGGCAGCAGCCACGCGGTGTGAGGCGTTTGTATGGCCTGTGCGGAGAGGAGAGAACAGGGATAGACAGACACATAGTTGACAGGCTACAGAAAAGGCTACACTAATTCAAAGGAGATCGGAATGAAATTAACTAAACACCTGGGGAAGCGAGGCCTCCCTCACTAACCTTTCACTGAAACACTCAAATACAACTCTTCCAACTTCCAATTTAGAAATTATAATTGTTGTAATCTACAGTGGTTCAATGTTTCCAGGAATAGACTCTAACTTAGTTTATTCAGCTAGCTATCTTCTCTGATGAGTCCAATTTTCAGCTTTGCCCAACACCTGGTCGTCTAATGGTTAGACGGAGACCTGGAGAGGCCTACAAGCCACAGTGTCTCGCACCACTGTGAAATTTGGTGGAGGATCAGTGATGATCTGGGGGTGCTTCAGCAAGGCTGGAATCGGGCAGATTTGTCTTTGTGAAGGACGCATGAATCAAGCCATGTACAAGGTTGTCCTGGAAGAAAACTTGCTTCCTTTTGCTCTGACATTGTTCCCCAACTCTGAGGATTGGTTTTTCCAGCAGGACAATGCGCCATGCCACACAGCCAGGTCAATCAAGGTGTGGATGGAGGACCACCAGATCAAGACCCTGTCATGGCCAGCCCAATCTCCAGACCTGAACCCCATTGAAAACTTCTGAAATGTGATCAAGAGGAAGATGGATGGTCACAAGCCATCAAACAAAGCCGAGCTGCTTGAATTTTTGCGACAGGAGTGGCATAAGGTCACCCAACATCAATGTGAAAGACTGGTGGAGAGCATGCCAAGACACATGAAAGCTGTGATTGAAAATCAGGGTTATTCCACCAAATATTGATTTCTGAACTCTTCCTAAGTTAAAACATTAGCATTGTGTTGTAAAAAAAAAAAAAGGCTAATTGGGCCCAATTTGGACATTTTCACTTAGGGGTGTACTCACTTTTGTTGCCAGCGGTTTAGACATTAATGGCTGTGTGTTGAGTTATTTTGAGGGGACAGCAAATTTACACTGTTATACTGTACAAGCTGTACACTCACTACTTTACATTGTAGCAAAGTGTCATTTCTTCAGTGTTGTCACATGAAAAGATATACTCTAATATTTACAGAAATGTGAGGGGTGTACTCACTTTTGTGAGATACTGTATATATATCAGACGGTCAGCGAACAGGGACACCTTCTCCACCAACACCACGATCAGCTGGCGCAACTGCGTCCAACTATGGATGAGGTCCTCCACGTCCTCCACCACCTCGACACCACCCGAGAGGATTCACTTTCAAATAGCGGAGGGCCTTCTACCACGAGTCATCCCAGCGAGCCAGTCCCCCAGCCTACCCAGCAGTCCGCCCAGGTCGGTGATTCCCAACTGTCCCTCCTGGGAAAATATGATGGGACTCCATCCAAATGCCGTGGCTTCCTACTCCAGTGCTCCCTCTATTTCACTCATCAGACGGGAGCCCCCACCACCGAGAGGTCCAAGGTTGCTACGGTCATTTCCCTGCTGACCGTGCGGGCGTCAGAGTGGGCTACGGCCGTCTGGGAGAGAGGAGAGGAGGAGCTGGATTCCTACAAGGGGTTCATGGCTCTGTTCAGGGCGGTCTTCGACCATCCACCGGAGGGCAGAGAGGGACGTCAGCGACTACCCCAACTCCGGCAGGGTGCCCAGACCGCTGCAGAGTACGCCCTCACCTTCCGGACCGCGGCAGCCTCCAGTGGATGGAATGAGCTGGCGCTCCGCACCCTATTCCGAAGAGGACTGCGCGAGGAGGACAAGGGCTGTAAGTAAGCATTTCACTGTAATGTCTGCACCTGTTGTATTCGGCGCATGTGACCAATAAAATTTGATTTGATTTGATTTGAACCTTCTTCGGGAGCGTCGGCGGTCCCCCCGTCCCTCGCCGTCCTGAGGCAGAGCCTGAAATAGAGGTCACATCTCTCCGCGGCAGAGCGACGTCGCTGGAGACGACTGGGGTTGTGTCCCTATTGCAGCCAGGAGGGGCACCGGCTACAGCTGTGTCTGGTGCGCACTAACCCGAAGTCCACCGGGGCAGAGGGACAGCCCCGTGGTCATCTGTCTCCCAGGGTAGGCGTGAGTATTCCTTAATCGATTTCCGCCAAACCCATCCTGGTTTCTATTTCACTGGCTGGCTGTCCCTCAGATGTTGTCTCTACGGCTCTAGTGGAGTCCGGTGCCACAGGGAATTTCACTTTCAAATAGCGGAGGGCCTTCTACCACGAGTCATCCCAGCGAGCCAGTCCCCCAGCCAACTCCCCACTAATTACCGGATTTCACCATCTTTTCATGTTTCCCTTCTCAACATCATCCGACATTTCCACCTTCGGCGTCCGGACCGGGCCCGCTCCTCGCCCTCGGGGCCGTATCCCTGGCCGGTGTCGTCCTGCTGTTGGAGCCGTGCGTTGGGGGGGTACTGTCCCGTCTACTCCCGCTCGCCCCCTCCGGCGCTCGACGTCACCGGTCTATTAACCACCGATCCTGGCAACCCATCATTACGCACACCTGGCACCATTATTACGAACACCTGCGACCCATCATCAGTCACACCTGGACTTCATTACTACCTTGATTACTTACCATTTATCAAGCACTCTGTTCTGTCAGTCATCAGGTAGCACTGGTTATGTTTTCCTTGTTAGACGCTTCTCTTGTTTTGTATTTGTTCCATGTTCGTTTTCATTAAACTCACACTGCACTTGCTTCCAGACTCCCTGTGTCTACGTTACAGTGTGCAAGTGCAACAGGTGCGCGTGACAGGTGGCTTCTTGATTCGCTCAAAATCACGTGTCACGGCAGAACACAACCAATCAGACAAATTGAACCACAACATTGCCCACCCACAACTCTCCCAGAAGTAATTCCATTTGAGAAAATCCAAACCAGTTTACTGCTGGTACCAATGACTGTAGGCTGGTACTTAGCCTACTGCTGGATATGATAACGTAGTCTAATGCTGCGTTCATAACCATGTGGGAAGGTGTTAATTTCCAGTTGTGTATTAGTAAATACGAGTTTGAATAGCTTCTGTCATGCCACTGACGGCTGTATAACAATATGAAAAATACTCACATTAATGAATTGCTCCTTTTCTGTTACCATAAAACGGGAGATAAATCAGTAATCACACATTACAGTTTAATTATTGTGTCTAGCAAATGTTTCTGTAATGTTGAAAGGAAACGTTCCAAAGTCAAAATGTTCAACAACTCTCTCATCATCATCGTCATCATCATCATCATCTTTTGTAAAATTTTTAATCTATATTAACTTATCATGGGGTACAGTCTCATGGAATGGGATGTATTAGTGTGTGTGGATGTGTGTGTGTGACTTAAGGCAGGACAGGGACAGTTAAGCACGCAAATTCCTTCTACTGTATCTTTTATGTAAATTTGTGAGCTACAGAGATGGTTCCACGAACTTGATCATAGTTAACCGCTCCTACCAACTGGGGGATTAGAATACTATCCTCTACTATACTATACAACACCTTTAGAGGTAAGGAAATATCTTCAATGTATTGTTTTTTAACTCTCAGATCACTTTCAATTCTGTGATTATTTGGCTTTTGAGGGAGGATAAGGTTTGAGTTTTTAAAATAGCTAAAACAATTCTCACAATCTGAGTTTAGCTATTGCATTCCATGGGTTTGTAAGTTTAGTATGTAGTCATTGTTCTACAGTAAAGGAGTTTAGTACGTAGTCATTGTTCTACAGTAAAGGAGTTTAGTACGTAGTCATTGTTATACAGTAAAGGAGTTTAGTACGTAGTCATTGTTCTACAGTAAAGGAGTTTAGTATGTAGTCATTGTTATACAGTAAAGGAGTTTAGTACGTAGTCATTGTTATACAGTAAAGGAGTTTAGTACGTAGTCATTGTTATACAGTAAAGGAGTTTAGTACGTAGTCATTGTTATACAGTAAAGGAGTTTAGTACGTAGTCATTGTTATACAGTAAAGGAGTTTAGTACGTAGTCATTGTTATACAGTAAAGGAGTTTAGTACGTAGTCATTGTTATACAGTAAAGGAGTTTAGTACGTAGTCATTGTTATACAGTAAAGGAGTTTAGTACGTAGTCATTGTTATACAGTAAAGGAGTTTAGTACGTAGTCATTGTTATACAGTAAAGGAGTTTAGTATGTAGTCATTGTTCTACAGTAAAGGAGTTTAGTACGTAGTCATTGTTCTACAGTAAAGGAGATGAGTGTACTGTATTTCCATATCCACTCTTTCCTTTCCCAGACTGGCTTCATTGGGAATACTACAACCATGGGCTTCCCTCTATGCCTATATCTTCTCTTTTTGTAAGTAAGAGTTATCTGCTTGCATACCATTTTTTTGCCACATGGAGTTTGTCATAAACATGACATAATCATAATATTAATGTAGGTTGATATAAATGTGATTTTATGTCTCTTCCCTTTCAGGATTTTCACAACTGCTTGTGGTTCAGGTTTTAGTGACAACTCAATGCTTCATGAAAACTCTTATAAGGAAAAGTGGATGGAATCTATACCTGATGACCAACTCCTTTCAGCTGTTACTATTCCTGGAACTCATGAGAGCCTAACTCTGTACGGTGGACCACTTATACAGTGTCAGGCTTGGACCTTGGACAACCAGCTGAAAGCAGGATTGCGGTACTTTGATTTACGTATAGAGGCCAGTATTTTCTACAACACCCTTGATGTCATGGATGGGCATATAAAACATACCAAGTTCCATGAGGTGCTAAACCTTCTGTGGGAGTTCTTGGGTAAATATGAAAGTGAGACTGTGCTTTTGAGAGTGACACTGCAAGGGATGAGCATCAAGAAAGCTAGAGAATCTATTGAGGAATTGATCAAGAAATCTGAAGATAAAGTATGGACAAAGACGTTGGTCCCCCACATGCGAGACGCGAGAAGGAAGATCGTCTTTTTGCAGAGTACCAATTTCAATGTCGGAACCCTTAACCATGATACTTTCGTCACTTTCGACGACTGGTTCAAAGATGTTGTAAACAAGATGAAGACGATCACAAAACATCTAAAAGAAGCTCAAAATAATTGTGCTCATGCAATTACACTGACTGACACCTCCGCCACAGGCTTTTTCAAAGGCCCTAAAACTGTGGCCAGGGTGGTTAATGATCAGCTCAATAAGCTCATGGGTAAACTAAAGACAGGCTCTGATAAACCAGACTGCTTGGGGGTAATCAGCATGGACTTCCCCAGTCCGGACCTCATCCAGAACATCATTGAGGTCAATAGACAACCAGGGAGCGGTTCATATGAACACCTAGTAGAGCCTGAACCAGAGCCTGAACCAGCAGAGCCTGAACCAATACAGCTTCAACCAGTAGAGCCTGAACCAGCAGAACTTGAACCAGAGCCTGAACCAGCAGAACCTGAAGAGCCTGAACCAGTAGAGCCTGAACCAGTAGAGCCTGAACCAGCAGAGCTTGAACTAGTAGAGCCTGAACCAGCAGAACATGACGAACCTAGACAAGCAGAGTCTGAACCAGCAGAGCCTGAACCAGTAGAGCCTGAATCAGCAGAGCCTGAACCAGTAGAGCCTGAACCAGCAGAGCCTGAACTAGTAGAGCCTGAACCAGCAGAACCTGAACCAGCAGAACAAGACGAACCTGGACAAGCAGAGCCTGAACCAGCAGAGCCTGGGGAGCCTGAACCAGCAGAGCCTGAGCCAGTAGAAGAGCCTGAACCAGCAGAGCCTGAGCCCGCAGACCCTGAACCAGCAGAGCCTGAGCCAGAAGAAGAGCCTGAACCAGCAGAGCCTGAGCCTGCAGAACTTGAACCAGAGCCTGAACCAGCAGAACCCGAAGAGCCTGAACCAGTAGAGCCTGAACCAGTAGAGCCTGAATCAGCAGAGCCTGAACCAGTAGAGCCTGAACCAGCAGAACCTGAAGAGCCTGAACCAGTAGAGCCTGAACCAGTAGAGCCTGAACCAGCAGAGCTTGAACTAGTAGAGCCTGAACCAGCAGAGCCTGAACCAGCAGAACATGACGAACCTAGACAAGCAGAGTCTGAACCAGCAGAGCCTGAACCAGTAGAGCCTGAATCAGCAGAGCCTGAACCAGTAGAGCCTGAACCAGCAGAGCCTGAACTAGTAGAGCCTGAACCAGTAGAGCCTGAATCAGTAGAGCCTGAACCCGCAGAACCTGAAGAGCCTGAACCAGTAGAGCCTAAACCAGCAGAACCTGAACCAGCAGAACATGACGAACCTGGACAAGGAGAGTCTGAACCAGCAGAGCCTGGGGAAACTGAACCAGCAGAGCC
This sequence comes from Coregonus clupeaformis, assembly GCF_020615455.1. Taxonomy (NCBI): domain Eukaryota; kingdom Metazoa; phylum Chordata; class Actinopteri; order Salmoniformes; family Salmonidae; genus Coregonus; species Coregonus clupeaformis. The sequence goes on along the minus strand of NW_025535975.1, from coordinate 56,177 downwards.
TGAACCAGCAGATCCTGGACAAGCAGGGCCTGAACCAGCAGAGCCTGGGGAGCCTGAACCAGCAGAGCCTGAACCAGCAGATCCTGAACCAGCAGGGCCTGAACTAGTAGAGTCTGAACCAGCAGAACCTGAACCAGCAGAACATGACGAACCTGGACAAGCAGAGCCTGAACCAGCAGAGCCTGGGGAGCCTGAACCAGCAGAGCCTGAGCCAGTAGAAGAGCCTGAACCAGCAGAGCCTGAGCCCGCAGAGCCTGAACCAGCAGAGCCTGAGCCAGAAGAAGAGCCTGAACCAGCAGAGCCTGAGCCTGCAGAGCCTGAACCAGCAGAGCCTGAGCCAATAGAAGAGCCTGAACCAGCAGAGCCTGAGCCCACAGAGCCTGAACCAGCAGAGCCTGAGCCAGTAGAAGAGCCTGAACCAGCAGAGCCTGAGCCTGTAGAAGAGCCTGAACCAGCAGAGCCTGAATCCGCAGAGCCTGAACCAGCAGAGCCTGAGCCAGTAGAAGAGCCTGAACCAGCAGAGCCTGAGCCAGTAGAGCCTGAGCCTGCAGAGCCTGAGCCTGCAGAGCCTGAACCAGCAGAGCCTGAGCCAGTAGAAGAGCCTGAACCAGCAGAGCCTGAGCCAGTAGAGGAGCCTGAACCAGCAGAGCCTGAGCCCGCAGACCCTGAACCAGCAGAGCCTGAGCCAGTAGAAGAGCCTGAACCAGCAGAGCCTGAGCCTGCAGAGCCTGAACCAGCAGAGCCGGAGCCAGTAGAAGAGCCTGAACCAGCAGAGCCTGAGCCCGCAGAGCCTGAACCAGCAGAGCCTGAGCCAGAAGAAGAGCCTGAACCAGCAGAGCCTGAGCCTGCAGAGCCTGAACCAGCAGAGCCTGAGCCAATAGAAGAGCCTGAACCAGCAGAGCCTGAGCCCACAGAGCCTGAACCAGTAGAGCCTGAGCCAGTAGAGGAGCCTGAACCAGCAGAGCCTGAGCCCGCAGAGCCTGAACCAGCAGAGCCTGAGCCAGTAGAAGAGCCTGAACCAGCAGAGCCTGAGCCTGTAGAAGAGCCTGAACCAGCAGAGCCTGAATCTGCAGAGCCTGAACCAGCAGAGCCTGAGCCAGTAGAAGAGCCTGAACCAGCAGAGCCTGAGCCAGTAGAAGAGCCTGAACCAGCAGAGCCTGAGCCCGCAGACCCTGAACCAGCAGAGCCTGAGCCAGTAGAGGAGCCTGAACCAGCAGAGCCTGCAGAGCCTGAACCAGCAGAGCCTGAGCCAGTAGAAGAGCCTGAACCAGCAGAGCCTGCAGAGCCTGAACCAGCAGAGCCTGAGCCCACAGACCCTGAACCAGCAGAGCCTGAGCCAGTAGAAGAGCCTGAACCAGCAGAGCCTGAGCCTGCAGAGCCTGAACCAGCAGAGCCTGAGCCAGTAGAAGAGCCTGAACCAGCAGAGCCTGAGCCCGCAGAGCCTGAACCAGCAGAGCCTGAGCGCGCAGAGCCTGAACCTGCAGAGCTTGGACCAGCAGAGACAGAACCAGCAGAATATGAAGAACCTGAACCAGGAGAGACTGAACCAGCAGAGTCTGTAGAGCCTGAACCAGCAGAGCCTGAACCAGCAGAGCCTGAACCAGTAGAGCCTGATGAACCTGAACCAGCAGAGCCTGAAGTGCCTGAGCCAGTAGAAGAGCCTGAACCAGCAGAGCCTGAACCAGTAGAGCTTGAACCAGTAGAACCAGTAGAGCCTGAACCTTCAGGGGAGCCTGAACCAGTACAGCCTGAACCAGCAGAGCCTGAACCAGCAGAGCCTGAGCCAGTAGAGCCTGAACCAGCAGAACCAGTAGAGCCTGAACCTTCAGGGGAGCCTGAACCAGTACAGCCTGAACCAGCAGAGCCTGAACCAGCAGAGCCTGAGCCAGTAGAGCCTGAACCAGCAGAACCAGTAGAGCCTGAACCTTCAGGGGAGCCTGAACTAGTAGAGCCTGAACCAGCAGAGCTTGAACCAGCAGAGCCTGAATCAGTGGAGCCTGAACCAGCAGAGCCTGAACCAGCAGAGGCTGAAGAGCCTGAACCAGCAGAGCCTGAACCAGCAGAACCTGAACCAGTAGAGCCTGAACCAACAGAGCCTGGTGAGCGTGAACCTCCAGGGAAGCCTGTAGAACCTAAGGAAAAACCTAGGAAGAAGAAATGTCATAGAAACATAAGACTAACATATAAGCATTAACATACAATTCAGTTCTTGTCCAATGAACCTCAGAACTGTGCCCAAAACCCCCAAACAATTAATACAATGTCAAATCTTCCACACATTTATTTATCTAGACTCCCAAACATGTATTTGTCTAGACGTCCATTGTGTTCTGAGGCCAAGGTAAGAGGCAGCTGTGGTTAATGTGTTGTGAGAAGAAGGAAGAGAGTTCCACACTTCTACTACAGTTTAAAACAATATACAGCAGAGGTGTCAAACTCATTCCACAGAGGGCCTATTGTCTGCAGGTTAGACAACCAGGTGAGGGGAGTTCCTTACTAATTAGTGACATCATTTTATCAATCAAGTACAAGGGAGGAACGAAAACCCGCAGACACTCTGCCGTCTGTGGAATGACTTTGACACGTGATATACAGTATATCTGGTGCTTCTTTATGTACATTACAATTACGGTTGCCTCTCTTTTGGCTCTCTTCTTCAACATTACATGTCATTTTCTCCTCAATCCCCTTTGAAATAAAGATTAAAACAATACATTTATCTGGTCTTCCTTCATGTACATCTCCATCAACTGAACTGACTACGCTAGCGCGAGAGCCAGAGTTGCTAGAACGAGAGTGTGAGAAGCAACCAGCAAAAGCGAGTGCCCCCTCTGCTGGCCGCAACAAGCACAACACTGTCATTCCAATACACAGTTTGATGTTTCCACGACAATTGCATGTTTAATAGGGAATAGCCAACTTCTACACTACCTTGCAGTTGATAATGTGATGGTTACTGGTAAATTAACACATCTGCACTTGGCACTCTCTGATGATTTGTTCCCCACACAAAGAATATTCCAACTTCTAACTCATAACTAAACCCACAGTCAGTGACTCCTATAGGGTTAAATGTAATAGTCCTACTGGAAAATACTACTTCAAATTAATGTAGTCTTCAAGATGACCAGATCCTCCCTCTCAAAATGTATCTATTCAAAGATATTTGGTTTATAATCGCTTTCTGTGATGAAACAGGAAATACGTTTTTTTAAATGTCATATGGCACTGATTCTAAAAGATTTATATTGCAAGGTTAAGTAAAACAATTACATATTGCCAGCAGACAGACATATATGATTCATTGTGATGCATAAATGATGATCCATAAGAAACTAGCCTAAGCATCAATCAGGTACTGCTTAACAGGGCTTTCTGAGTCGCTCTTGAGAATGGAAAATAAAAAACAACTCAGACACATGCCAGTATGATGAAGTCAGGTAAGAGCTTTATGTCACAGTTCCCTCAGCCAGAACCCAAAAGCAGACCAGGACAAGGAGAGTTGAACGAAAGTGAGGGTTTATTCGGATACAAACAAAAGGTGCAGAATATTCCAGGGGCAGAGCGGGCGGCGTGGATGAGTAGTTGGGGGGTGCAGTGCAAGGTCCAGTGATGGCTCGGCAGCCGCCGACCATCAGGCAGAGGTGGGGTGAAGGTTCCGGACGTGTGACTGCAGGTGAAACAAAAACGGAGGTAAGGACACAAAACTCAACAAAGTACAAAACAACAAAACTCACGCTAGATACTCTAACTGATACGCAGATACACCTACTGTTCATGGCTAACGATCCGGCAGGAACTGGATGTTGGGCCAGAGCCTAAGAAAGGTGCTGATTAGGCCCAGGTGTGCAGATTGCTAATGGGAAGCAGGTGCGGAAACCAGAGCGCTCCCCGGAGCGTTCCCGAACCCTCGGGAAACTGGAGATTACGACCAGGACCCGACTCAGACAGCCGGGATCGTTACAGTACCCCCCTCCGACGAACGCCACCGGGCGGACTCCCCGGAGCGCCAGGATGAAGGCGGTAAAAGTCCCTGATGAGATCCGCATCTAGGACCTGTCGCCGCGGAATCCAACTCCTCTCTTCAGGACCATACCCCTCCCAGTCCACGAGATACTGGAAACCCCGGCCCCGCCCGTCTGGAATCCATAATGCGACGCACCGTGTAGGCAGGACCACCTCCGATCATCCGAGGAGGAGGAGGAGGAGGCGGAGGAGGCAACAGAGGACTGAGTAAGACAGGCTTGAGGCAGGAGACATGAAAGGTGGGATGGACTCTGAGCGTCCTCGGTAGTTTGAGTCGCACTGCCACTGGATTGATCACCTTCTCTCACCACAAACGGACCAATAAACTTCGGTAACAACTTCCTAGACTCAGTCCGTAACGGAAGATCCCCGTGTGGCCAACCAAACCCTATCTCCGATGGTATAGGTGGGAGCGGGGTCCGGCGACGTCGCCTGGAGCTGATACCGGTCCGAACCTCTAAGGAGTGCCTTTCTGGCCCGATGCCAGGTCCGGTGGCAACGACGAATATGGGCCTGAACAGAAGGCACAGAGAGCTCCTTCTCCTGAGAAGGGAACAGGGGAGGTTGGTAGCCATACAGGCACTGGAAGGGAGACATCCCAGTGGCAGATGTAGGGGAGAGTATTGTGGGCATACTCAACCCAAGGCAACTGAGAGGCCCAGGAGGTGGGGTTGGAAGAGACCAGACAGCGTAGCGTGGATTCCATCTTCTGGTTGGCTCTCTCCGCCTGACCATTGGATTGGGGGGTGAAAACCAGATGTGAGACTGACTGTAGCTCCAATGGCCAAACAGAAGGACTTCCAGACAGCAGAGGTAAACTGAGGGCCACGGTCGGAAACGATATCACTGGGCAAACCGTGGACCCTGAAAACCTCCCTGACCAGGATCTCGGACGTCTCCGAGGCAGAGGGAAGCTTGGCAATAGGCACAAAGTGGGCGAACTTGCTGAACCTGTCCACGATAGTCAGAACGACCGTGTTCCCCCTAGAAGCGGGCAACCCCGTGACGAAGTCCAGGGCCAGATGCGACCATGGACGCCGGGGAATAGGAAGGGGGTGAAGTAGTCCAGAGCTGGGCCGATTGGTACTCTTATTCTGCGCACACACTGGACAGGCAGCCACAAAACCCCGAGTATCCTCGGCCATGGCCGGCCACCAAAAACGTCTGCGAAGAAACGCCATTGTCCGAGCCACGCCGGGGTGACAAGCCATCTTACTGGCGTGGGACCAGTTGAGAACAGCAGGACGAACCGACTCAGGCACAAACAACCGACCGGGTGGACCGTTACCGGGACCGGGCTGAGTCCGAAGGGCCGCCAGCACCTCCTCCTCAATCCTCCACATAACTGCTCCCACGACGCAGTTCCGGGGGAGAATTGTCTCGGTCTTGGACCCACTCTCCTCCGTCTTGGAGAACATCCGGGACAAGGCGTCCGCCTTGCCGTTCTTAGATCCAGGTCGGAACGTCAGGACAAACTTGAATCGTCCGAAAAACAACGCCCACCTGGCCTGACGGGAGTTGAGACGTTTAGCCGACTGCACGTAAGCAAGATTCTTGTGGTCAGTCCAGACAATAAACGGTTGCTCCGCCCCCTCCAACCAGTGGCGCCACTCCTCCAAGGCAAGTTTCACCGCGAGAAGCTCCCGGTTACCCACATCGTAATTCCTCTCCGCAGGCGAAAAGGCGACGAGGTAGTAGGCGCAGGGATGGAGTTTACTGTCCGTGGAGCATCGCTGCGACAGGATGGCGTCAACTCCCACATCAGACGCGTTCCACTTCAACGACGAACTGACGGGCCGTGTCCGGGTTGAGAGAAATCGGTGCGTTGGTGAATCGCCTCTTCAAATCCAGAAACGCTCGATCCGCCTCCGGATTCCACTTGAAGGTCCTGATGCTGGAAGTCAAGGCAGTTAATGGAGCGGCCACACGGCTGTAATCCCGGATGAATCTGCGGTAGAAATTCGCAAAACCCCAAAAATCTCTGGAGTTGCAATCTCGTACGGGCTGAGCCCATTCCAGAACCGCTCTAACCTTCTCCTGATCCATCCTAATCTCACCCCTGGAGATGATGTACCCGAGAAAGGATGTAGTGTGGGCGTGAAACTCGCACTTCTCGGCCTTCACGAACAGGCGATTCTCCAACAATCGCTGCAGAACCTGCCGGACATGCTGGACGTGGTCGGAAGGTTCCTTCGAGAAGATCAGAATGTCATCCAGGTAAACAAACACGAAGAGACCGATCATATCTCTCAGGACGTCGTTCACCATACTCTGGAATACCGCTGGAGCATTGGTCAGTCCAAACGGCATCACCTGATACCAGGTGACCCATCGGTGTATTGAAACCCGTCAACCACTCGTCCCCCTCTCTGATCCGGACCAGGTGATACGCATTGCGTAGGTCTAGCTTGGTGAACACCGTAGCACCCTGTAAGGAGTCGAAGGCAGAACTCATCAAGGGCAGGGGATACTTGTTCTTGACCGTGATGTCATTCAACCCCGATAATCAATACACGGTCGAAGAGAGCCATCCTTCTTTCCCACAAAGAAGAATCCTGCCCCAGGGGTGATGACGAGGGACGAACGAGACCAGCAGCTAGGGACTCCTTGATGTAGGTCTCCAACGCCTCACGTTCAGGTCGGGAGATACTGTATAACCTTCCCTTGGGGTAGACAGCTCCAGGAACCAGGTTGATGGCACAATCATATGGTCGGGTGGGGAGGAAGTGACAGAGCCTTCTGCTTACTGAAAACTTCCCCCAAATCGTGATATGTCTCGGGAACCAGGGACAACTCTGGGGGTTTAGCCTCAATCACCTGACTGGGAACCGAATGGGGGCAGGCAGTCTTGAGACAGTTAGCATGACAATCAAGGCTCCAACTCGTTACCTTGCCCGTCACCCAATCGAACGTGGGATTGTGTTCCTTCAGCCAGGGGTATCCAAGGACCAGAGGAACATGGGAAGACGGCAGAATGAAAAATGAAATCATCTCAGAATGATTCCCCGACAACCGCATCTTAACCGGTTCAGTCCTCATCGTGATACGTGCCAGACTACTGCCGTTCAGAGTGGTCGCTTCAATGGCTTCCGGCAATTGCTCCTTGGAAAGCCCCAGCTGTTCCACCAACTCGGCATCAAGAAAGCTTCCCATCGGCACCTGAATCGATAAAAGCGTTAAGCGCTAAGCTCTGATTCCTGTTCACAAGGGTAGCCGAAGCGGGGTCTGACAGAGGTACTGAGAGGTTGAAACTGGCTCGCTAAAAGTCCTCCCAACTTTAGCGAGCCGGGCAGTTTGACGACCGCCGGGAACAAGTGGAGATGTAATGTCCCGAGCGACCACAGTAGAGGCAGCAGTTGGTCTTACGTCTATGTTGACGCTCCTCCTTGGTTAACCCGTGCCGCCCCACTTGCATGGGTTCAGAATCGGGAGAGAGGTCCTCTCCACTAATCCTTAGTGGTGGAGAATGATCGACGTGTTCTGGTCCACCACCCGACCCGACTGGGAACTGAGAAGCTGATCGATTGGACGGACCCCATTGCTTCTCCCTCCTTCGCCTCTCGGACTCGATTATCCACCCGAATAGACAAGGCTACCAAGCTGTCCAGGTCACTAGGCTCCGGATAGGAGATCAACTCATCCTTGAGCTGCTCCGACAGGCCCTGGTAAAAGGCCGCTTGCAAAGACTCCTCGTTCCACCCACTCTCCACAGCCAACGTCTTGAACTCGATCACGAAGTCGGCCACGCTGCGAGTTCCTTGGTGAAGAGAAAACAGACGCCTAGCTGCGTCCCTCCCTCGGACGGAATGGTCGAAGAGCTTCCTCATCTCGGCCGTGAACCCCTGGTATGAAGCCATGCAGGGATCCTGTCGTTCCCAAACGGCTGAAGCCCACTCCAGCGCTCGACCACGCAGCAACTCAATCAAAAAGGCTATCCTAGCCTTGTCAGTGGCATAAGAGTAGGGCTGTAGATCGAACACTAACCCACACACTGCATAAGGAAGGAACGGCATCTTCCCAGCTCCCCCTCATATTTCTCCGGCGCCGGAACCTTGGGCTCACGGAGGGACACAACTTCAGAAGCGGCAGGCGAGATGGGTGAAACCGGTAGTGGGTCCTCCACCGGACACTGGCGTTGGTTCTGGACCTCCATCAGGCCGGTAGAAAGGTTCCGAACTGACAACGCGATCTCCTGTAGTGCCGTGCTATGATGGCCCAACATCTTCTCCTGCTGGGTAATGGCATGGCGAACGGAGTCCAGGTCCGCTGGGTTCATAATTGGCCGGATCGTTCTGTCACAGTTCCCTCAGCCAGAACCCAAAAGCAGACCAGGACAAGGAGAGTTGAACGAAAGTGAGGGTTTATTCGGATACAAACAAAAGGTGCAGAATATTCCAGGGGCAGAGCGGGCGGCGTGGATGAGTAGTTGGGGGTGCAGTGCAAGGTCCAGTGATGGCTTTCGGCAGCCGCCGACCATCAGGCAGAGAGTGGGGTGAAGGTTCCGGACGTGTGACTGCAGGTGAAACAAAAACGGAGGTAAGGACACAAAAACTCAACAAAGTACAAAACAACAAAACTCACGCTAGATACTCTAACTGATACGCAGATACACCTACTGTTCATGGCTAACGATCCGGCAGGAACTGGATGTTGGGCCAGAGCCTAAGAAAGGTGCTGATTAGGCCCAGGTGTGCAGATTGCTAATGGGAAGCAGGTGCGGAAACCAGAGCGCTCCCCGGAGCGTTCCCGAACCCTCGGGAAACTGGAGATTACGACCAGGACCCGACTCAGACAGCCGGGATCGTTACACTTTAGGCATACAAGTGCAGAGAAAGGGTGTATTGTTCTGTCACACAGGTCATCAGACCACACAGGTGACTTCTCTGTCTTACATGAACTGGCTGTCTGGGCTGGGTCTAAGCTTATACCAACAATGAGTTGACCTTTATCCTCCTTTTACGGTGTAGGAAAATGTAGAGTAGTTATTTTCCAGCTTTGTCTATGGAATCTCAAACGTATACTTTCTTTTCGGATTGTGGACCATTCGGTGGGTTATAGACAGTAGATAATAGACAGTGGGCTATAATAGTGCTTATGACAGTGTACAGGGAAAAGCTCACCGATACTATCAGCCTTTTTCCCCTTTATGTCATCAACAACACTTAGAAAGGAAGATCCAATCCATTGGCAGAAATCTATACAGAAAATAAAAAGAAAGGCCTGATTCACTAGGCGCACTTGAAACTTTTTTGTAAAAGGCTTTGAAACAACTGTTTAGTTGGCTGGTGAATGAATGATCAACTGCCGTTGGCCTGTTTTCTAACCTAAAGAAAAGACGGGAAAAACCCTCTATTTCCTCGTGCGGAGTTGAAGCCTATGACGTCATCGCCTCCGATATTTAGCCGGTGCAGCTGACCGTCCACGGTGAAACTGCTCACAGAGAGAGACACATTTCACATGGATACCAACACCAACGTTACATGAAATCCCGAAACTGTAGGACTATAAAATACTGGTAAGTAACAACATTGACAGGTACACTTTGTTTCTTATTTGGCAACATGTAGGCTGATTACGGTGTCAACAGTTCAGGAAGTCAGACTATATGTTTAGGTTTTCCGAAACGGACTAACTTGCGGAACAAATCAAAAAGGATAACTCGGGTTGATACTCATAGGCTACATTTAACATCTCGTCGACAAATGTCTGGGAATGAACACCGGCAATTTATTTAATTTCCTTTAAATTCTCGAGTGGTCGACAATATACATTTAGGCTATTGATACAGTAAACCAACGGGCCATTCCTATCCGTTGCCTTTTGGACCTCAACTTTAGGTGGGGAAAAATGACGTTTCACTTTCAGAAAAACATACTGGTCAAGCTCAGGCATTCTAATAATTATAGGTGGATTTTTCACACATGGACCATGAGTTATTTCCACCTCTGTTAGGGAAACGCATGACTACACAATAAATAATGTTATCCATTGAACAGGAGTGTAGCCTATTGGTAGCTTAAGTACAAGATAGTACAGTAGAACTAGACGAACAACAGTACTTGTATTTTCTGCCCGAAGTTAGGCTACTGTAGGTCAGCTGTAAATTCACAGTAGAGGAACTTGAGTAAAGGAATATAATAGATAATTTACACAATATACACGTTTTCTTTAAGTCCAACCTGGTCGCAGAGCATTTCGTATGATTCTGTATGTAAATCCGAGACACTCTATTTAGTATGATACGTTACGTTTTGTATGTTACTGTATGTATTAACTTGTGGATGTCCATCACCCATTTCGTATGGTTTGTTATGAATTACAATTCTTATTATATGTTCGAATTTGCAAAAAACGTACAATATGTTACGAATTTTCTAAAAGTACACTATGTTACGATGTTGAAAAACGTATGTTATGTTACGAATTCTAGATAGCTGGCTAACGTTAGCTAGGCTAGGGGTTAGGGTTAAGGTTAGGGTTAAGTTTAGGAGTTAGGCTAAAGGTTTAAGGTTAGGGTTAGGGGAAGGGTTAGCTAACATGCTAGGTAGTTGAAAAGTTGCTAAAATGCCAAAGTTGTCCTTGATGAGATTCAAACTCGCAACCTTTGGGTTGCTAGACGTTTGCATTATACACCCACCCCAACCTTTTTACCTTAAGTAGCCATCTGTCTTAATTAACCATACCAAACATAACATATCATATTAATTTGAGTGTCCCTGATTTACGTTTACTATGTTACGTCTAGTCTATGAGACCCGGCTGTTAGGTCCCATTCAATGATACTGACATTTACATTGACATTTTAGTCATTTAGCAGACGCTCTTATCCAGAGCGACTTACAGTTAGTGAGTCCATACATTATTATTTTTTTTATTATACTGGCCCCCCGTGGGAATCGAACCCACAACCCTGGCGTTGCAAACACCATGCTCTACCAACTGAGCTACATCCCTGCCGGCCATTCCCTCCCCTACCCTGGGCCAATTGTGCGCCACCCCATGGGTCTCCCGGTCACAGCTGGCTATGACAGAGCCTGGATTCGAACCAGGATCTAGGATCTCTAGTGGCACAGCCTTAGACCACTGCGCCACTCGGGAGACGTGACAGACAGGAGCACTTGTCATCAAGAGTTACATTTGATTTGAGCCAGTTTGCTACAGCAGGAAATTAATCCTGCAGCAACTGGAAATGTGAATTATTATGTGGATTGTAATTAATGGCCATTTTTTCATGGGGTTGATACATTTTTCGTAAGGAAAGTTGGAGATTTCAACGTGGAAATTACGAACTTCAGAAGCCTTTTAAAAACAAAAATACACTACAAGTTTTACATTTCCTACATTGCAGGAAAGTTCTCCTGCAACAGGGTGATCAAATTAAGATCCTACATCTGTACAACTTTAATTAGGGTAACTTTACTTTAGGAATTTCATTATCCTGATCGTAGAGTAGCCTAGGGCAGGGTTCCCGAATAGGCAGCCCATGGGTGATTTTATTTTTCATTGTTGGACGTAAAACGACTATAAAATCACTAGGAAATCAGCTCAAAGTGATTTAAGTTTAGGAAATCTGTTCCCAAGTATTCCCACGCATATGTAGAAAGGCATATGTGATCGTATCACATTATAATATAGGTTTAAATTGATTATGTTTTTTGTCAAATACTGTATTTGTTTGGGATTCTTGCGGTCTTATCAAGTCAATCATGTCAATTTGCAGTGTACAAATTATTTATAACTATGTCCCGGCCCCCCGACCATCCGCTTAAGAAAGAATCGGCACATGGCTGAATATATGAATGTAATTGGGGACCCCTGGCCTAGGGGCTGTTAAACTAGTGGTGCTCAGTTGGTAGAGCATGGTGCTTGCAACGCCAGGATAGTAGGTTTGATTCCCGGGACCACCTTTATGTTAAATGCATGACTGTAAGTTGCTTTGGATAAAAGCGTCTACTAAATGGCTTATATTATTATTAAAACAATGGCTTTTGGGGGCCATAAGCAAGATTTGGTTGGGGGGGCCCCCCACCTCGTAGAAAAAACAGTCTAGTGACCCTGCAATTTTCTGCAATTCTACACATATTGCCATGGGGCGGAGAGACATTTTTGTTCAGTTTTACAGCTAATTACCTGCCATGACTTATGCCATGTGAATATGATATCTGCGTGAGGTTGACTTATCAATGGGGGCCCTGTGGAGGCCAGGGCCCCTGGGCATGGACCCTGCGTGCCCGGTCGCTGTTCGGCCATGATTAGTCCCCTGTAGCTCAGTTGGTAGAGCATGGTGCTTGCAACGCCAGGATACTTTTGCTATTTTCTACAATGTAGAATAATAGTGAAGACATCAAAACTATGGAATAACACATATGGAATCATGTAGTAACCAAAAAAGTGTTAAACAAAGTAGCCACCTTTGCCTTGATGACAGCTTTGTACACTCTTGGCATTCTCTCAACTAGCTTCACGAGGAATGCTTTTCCAACAGTCTTGAAGGAGTTCCCACATATGCTGAGCACTTGTTGGCTGCTTTTCCTTCACTCTGTGGTCCGACTCATCCCAAACCATCTCAATTGGGTTGAGGTCGGGTTTTGTGGAGGCAAAAATATAAAATATATTTTGAATTGTTTAACACTTTTTTGGTTACTACATGATTCCATATGTGTTATTTCTTAGTTTTGATGTCTTCACTATTATTCTACAATGTAAAAAATAGTAAAAATAAAGAAAATCCCTTGAATGAGTAGGTGTGTCCAAACTTTTGACTGGTAGTGTATATGTATACCTTCAGAAAATATTCACACCCCTTTACTTTTTCCACATTTTGTTGTGTTACAGACTGAATTTAAAATGGATTAAATTGAGATTTTGGGTCACTGGCCTTCACACAATACCCCATAATGTCAAAGTTTAATTATGTTTTTAGACATTTTTAGATCATTAATTAAAAATGTAAAGCTGAAATCTCTTGAGTCAATAATTATTCAAACCCTTTGTTATGGCAAGCCTAAACAAGTTCAGGAGTAAAAATGTGCTTAACAAATATTGTACAATCCAGGTGTGCAAAACTCTTAGAAACTTACACAGAAAGACTCACAGCTGTAATCGCTGCCAGGGGGTTGAATACTTATGTAATCAAGATACAGTATATTAGTGTTTTATTTTTCATATATTTTTTTACTTCAACTTTGACATTACTGAGTATTTTGTGTAGATCGTTGACAAAAAAAAAGGACAAATCCATTTTAATCCTACCTTGTAACACAACAAAATATGTTGCTTATTCCTGGAACCGGCCGGGATGACCACTGATAATTAGCATTTTGTGACAACCTTAAAGCCATCATGCAGTCTTTGTAATTGTTATATTATATCACCGTATGTCTAATAGATCACTGTGTGTATTTATTTCATAAAAATAACACCAACAATTTTATCATTTATTTCCCTGAGCCTTCTTTAGCCCTTGAAATGCTCAGTCTGAACGTGTGGGCTTTACGAAACAAATTTGAAGATATCTACATACATAGCCCTGATTGGCTGATAGGATGGTCTTGAGCCCACCCCCTTACCCATATAAACAGTCATTGGTCTATTATAATCAGATCACATTGTGACGTCATGATGTGGGCCAAAAGTTCCCATCCCACCTGAACAGGCTGAAATTCCAGGATTTTCTTTCAAACGGCTCTTACACAAAAAGGGCATTATTATCATTTTGACCACATACAGTGTATTCGGAAAGTATTCAGACCCCTTGACTTTTTTCACATTATGTTACGTTACAGCCTTATTCTAAAATGGATTAAATTGTTTTTTTCCCCTCATCAATCTACACACAATACCCCATAATGACAAAGCAAAAACAGTTTTTTATCAATTTTAGCAAATGTATTACAAATAAAAAACTGAAATATCACATTTACATAAGTATTCAGACCCTTTACTCAATACTTTGTTGAAGCACCTTTGGCAGCGATTACAGCCTCGACTCTTCTTGGGTATGACGCTACAAGTTTGGCACACCTGTATTTGGAGAGTTTCTCCCATTCTTCTCTGCAGATCCTCTTAAGCTCTGTTAGGTTGGATGGGGAGCGTCGCTGCACAGCTATTTTCAGGTCTCTCCAGTCGGGGCTCTGGCTGGGCCCCTCAAGGACATTCAGAGACTTGTCCCGAAGCCACTCCTGCATTGTCTTGGCTGTGTGCTTAGGGTCATTGTCCTGTTGGAAGGTGAACCTTCACCCCAGTCTGAGGTCCTGAGCGCTCTGGAGCAGGTTTTCATCAAGGATCTCTTGGTACTTTGCTCCGTTCATCTTTCCCTCGATCCTGACTAGTCTCCCAGTCCCTGCTGCTGAAAAACATCCCCACAGCATGATGCTGCCACCGCCATGCTTCACCGTAGGGATGGTGCCAGATTTCTTCCAGACTTGATGCTTGGCATTGAGGCCAAAGAGTTCAATCTTTGTTTCATCAGCCTTTTGGCAAACTCCAAGCGGTCTGTCATATGCCTTTTACTGAGGAGTGGATCCGTCTGGCCACTCTACCATAAAGGCCTGATTGGTGGAGTGCTGCAGAGATGGTTGTCCTTCTGGAAGGTTCTCCCATCTCCACAGAGGAATTCTGGAGCTCTTTCAGAGTGACCATCAGGTTCTTGGTCACCTCCCTGACCAAGGCCCTTCTCCCCCGAGTGCTCAGTTTGGCCGGGCGGCCAGCTCTAGGAAGAGTCTTGGTGGTTCCAAACTTTTTCCATTTAAGAATGATGGAGGCCACTGTGTTCTTGGGGACCTTCAATGCGGCAGACCTTTTTTGGTACCCTTCCTCCTGTCTTCGAGCTCTACGGACAATTCCTTCGACCTCATGGCTTGGTTTTTGCTCTGACATGCACTGTCAACTGTGGACCTTGTATAGACAGTTGTGTGCCTTTCCAAATCATGTCCAATCAATTGAATTTACCACAGGTGGACTCCAATCAAGTTGTAGAAACATCTTAAGGATGATCAATGGAAACAGGATGCACCTGAGCTCAATTTCGAATCTCATAGCAATGGGTCTGAATACTTATGTAAATAAGGTATTTCTGTTTTTAATTTGTAATAAATGTGCAAACATTTCTAAAAACCTTTTTTCGCTTTGTCATTATGGGTTATTGTGTGTAGATTGATGAGGATTTGTTTTTATTTAATCCATTTTAGAATAAAGCTGTAACGTAACAAAATGTGGAAAAAGTCACGGGGTTCTGAATATTTTCTGACTGCTGTGGAAATATCTTTAAAATGAACTGATAATTAATGGTATTTGTGGTAAGAACTAATACAGACATCAATGTCAGTACTAACATTACATTTACATTTTAGTAATTTAGCAGACGCTCTTTTCTAGAGCTACTTACAGTTAGGTGAGACAACCACATATCACAGTCATAACAAGTACATTTTCCCTCAATAAAGTAATTATCAGCCAAGTCAGTGCTACTAAAGTAAGATGTGATCTGTTTTCAGACAGCAAGAAAATGATTGTAGTGTTGATAACTTACATTACAAGATGAATTGTAGCTTACTGGTGTATGTAGAACTGGTGCATGTTTATTTTCAGCCCTTTTCTAAGTATTATGACAGGCTTTCGGGGAAACCTCAAACTTTTAAATAGCCCTTTCACACACCCACAAAAATGATGACATGTTTTTTAAAACAGGTGTGATATATGAGACCTGCCTGAAGGAGAGAGAGAGAGAGAGATGAAAGTAGAAGGCAGTGCTATCCCAAAGCTGCGCCCACTCAAAGATGTCTTCCCATGGAGAGAGTTCTCCTACACAGCCCGTCTGAGCCCCACAGAGACCCACGACACAGCTGGATGGCTCGACACTCTGACTGCCCTCAACAATCCTCATCCACCCCACCCCATCTGTGAGAGAATGCACCCCAGTGGCACCCACTGCTCTGCCCCGGAGGAGAGCCGCAAGACCCCCACAGACCCTGGAGAGGCTCAGCTGGACTTCTACCGTAAACTGGGCTACTCCCCAGCGCAGGTCCGGACCGTGCTGCAGAAGTTTGGCCTGAACACAGACACTAACAGGGTTCTGGGGGAGCTGGTGCGGACTGGAGTCAGCCCAGAAGGGATGGAGAAGGAGTGGGAGAAGGAGGGCGCCCCATCTACCATGTCTATCCTGGTGACCCGAGGGGAGACCCTCAGTAACCTGCCCCTCACCCCTCCACCCAGCCGGGAGGATGCAACCAGTGAGGAGGGAGATGCCCTGAGACCCATAGTGATCGATGGGAGCAACGTGGCTATGAGGTGAGCACAGAGTTTCACTGGATGCTGCCGTGGGTCTTAGTAGGTTTACATGCTGTGAGTTTGAGGGCTGGTTTCCCAGACACAGATTAAGCCTAGTCCTAGATTGAAAAGCATACTCAATGGAGATTCTTCACAGGAAGTGCTTTTTATTTGAGAACTAGGCTTAATGTGTGTCCGGGAAACTACCCCAGAGTGTTTTTTGTTGATAGTTTTAGCAGAGCGTATCATTCAGCTGCGTTCTGTCTGGGTCCAGTGGTTGATTGGTTTGCAGATGGGAAGGTATCGAGGATCCGTGGCATCTGTACGTTATGACACATTATTGGCCGTTCGTCGGGTCTTCTCCTTGTATCCCCGCCTCCACTACTAATAATTAGGCTTTGAGTCAGCATGAAAGTGCTCTTTTCAGTTGTAAACAAACAAACAAGTTGTGCTCGCAGATCTCAACTCAGAAAATGGAGAGGTGGACATAATGCAGACATAATTTGCTCTTAAAGGCCCAGTACAGTCAAAGTTTAGTTTTTCCTGTGTTTTGTATCATATTGTACAACAGCTGATGAAACTAACACTGTAAAAGTGTGAAAAAAAATGGATCAGTGTTATTTCCTGATAGTTGCTGGTTGAAAATACAAAATCAAATCAACGTTTATTTGTCGCGTACACAGATTAGCAGATGTTAAAGCAGGTGCAGCGAAATGCTTGTGTTTTTAGCTCCAGCAGTGCAGTAAATGTCTAACAGTACAATACTGAATGAATTACGTTTTATTTTCGGGGCAAATCGCCAGTTGGCAACCCGTCCCTTATGGGATTAACTGACACATAAACAAACATTACAATAATTCAGTGATAATTCCAGTTTAAAAAAAGATTCCGGTGTTCCCAGCAGTGCACATGGCTGAGTAAAAAAGTCAAGATAAAAATCAATATATAATAGTAAATAAGAAGAAAAAAACATGTTGTGTATAGACAGTGTGGACAATATATATATCTACAGCAGTAGTTATATGGATGAACTATGTCCAGAATATAGTATGAGTCATCAATTAGCTTCATTTCTCAGAGAGCAAATACATTTTCAACAAAATAATGTTACAGGAATGCTAATCTTATCTGTTTCTATCTACAGAAACAGTTTCAGAACAATAAACATTATGTAAACATTATTAAAGTGACCAGTGTTCAATGACTCTATGTACATAGGGAAGCAGTCTCTAAGGTGCAGGGTAGAGTACCGGGCAGACGCCAGGTATTTATGACTGCTCAACAATCTACACAGGACCTTCGAATCAGCCTGTTTGCATGGGTGGTAGTTTCTGCTTGCCGTGGCGACATCACCATGCGGTAAATTAGTTAACAGACCAATAACAAAGTGTCACGATCGTCATATTGAACAGACCAAGGCGCAGCGTGATGAACGAACATACTTTAATTAGTTAAAGTGTAAACACGATACAAAAACAAGAAACGACTCGTGAAGTCCACGGTAACAATGACCGAACACGGAACAAGAACCCACAAACACAAAGGGAAAATAGACAGTATAAATATGGCTCCCAATCAGAGACAACCAACGACAGCTGACACTCGTTGCCTCTGATTGGGAGTCACTCTAGCCAACATAGAAATAAACACACCAGAATACCAACATAGAAATAAACACAAAGAATGAACACACCCTGGCTCAACATATAGAGTCCCAGAGCCAGGGTGTGACACAAAGAGCGTTCCCAACCTCTCTGCCAACAACAACTCGTTTTAAATTTTACCTTCCCAACTCACCACTCCCAGACATTCTTAGCAAAATTCTTGCTTGAGAAATAGTTTTTATCAAAAATATATGTGTGTCCATTTTAATGGACAACTATTACAGTAAGATACTTAATTGTTACCCATAAATTATTTTATATTGATATAAAAACGGTTGCATTGGGCCTTTAACGGATGATGTTCATGGAAAAAAGGTAGATACAAGTTGGACCAGCCTTCATCTAATCTTTCCAGTAGTTGTAGATACGTGTTTCTAGGAGCTTGTGGTTTGGCAGAAAGCCCATGAGGAAGGTGCTGTACCAGAATAATTCCCCCTCCTGTCCTCAAGAACAGATCATTTCCTTATTGCACTAAACTCCTACACTAACCCCTCATAATTACTTCTCTAGCTAAACTCCTACCCTAACCCCTCATAATTAGGATCTAGCTAAACTCCTGCCCTAACCCCTCATAATTAGGATCTAGCTAAACTCCTACCCTAAACCCTCATAATTAGGATCTAGCTAAACTCCTACCCTAACCCCTCATAATTAGGATCTAGCTAAACTCCTACCCTAACCCCTCATAATTAGGATCTAGCTAAACTCCTACCCTAAACCCTCATAATTAGGATCTAGCTAAACTCCTACCCTAACCCCTCATAATTAGGATCTAGCTAAACTCCTACCCTAACCCCTCATAATTACTTCTCTAGCTAAACTCCTACCCTAACCCCTCATAATTAGGATCTAGCTAAACTCCTACCCCAACCCCTCATAATTACTTCTCTAGCTAAACTCCTACCCTAACCCCTCATAATTAGGATCTAGCTAAACTCCTACCCTAACCCCTCATAATTAGGATCTAGCTAAACTCCTGCCCTAACCCCTCATAATTAGGATCTAGCTAAACTCCTACCCTAACCCCTCATAATTACTTCTCTAGCTAAACTCCTACCCTAACCCCTCATAATTAGGATCTAGCTAAACTCCTACCCTAACCCCTCATAATTAGGATCTAGCTAAACTCCTACCCTAACCCCTCATAATTAGGATCTAGCTAAACTCCTACCCTAACCCCTCATAATTAGGATCTAGCTAGAAGTCGGGGATGGTAACACTGTTTCAGCCCTGCTTTTATGTCTATGGTTTCAGCACTCAACACTCCAACAGCCACTCAGTCAGGTGTCACTGTCAGCCTGGGGGAAGCCTCAACCTTTTCTCCTACACCCCCCCTCACTCCCCCCTTCCGCTGCTCATCTGTCTCCTTTGGCCTTCTGCCCACTTTGAGACAACACTCGTACAGGCACGTCTCTCCCTCATTGCTCTAGCATGCAAATCTGAGCATGCAAATCAGTGCAACAGGAACAGGCCTGACTGCATTGTATGCCCTGCCCTATGCCCCCCCCCCCACTCCTCCTCCTTTAAGCTCTGGTAATAGCCCTTCTTAGTCAGCATCCCAAATGGCACCCTATTCCCTATATACTGCACTACTTAGTGCACTAGGCAGGGTATAGGGTGCCATTTGGGATGTACCTTAGATCCGAAGTCAGAGGGTTCAAGATGCAGGAATCTCCCTAGGGTGTTTCTCTACAGTACCTTCATCTCACCCATGAGCGCATTTGAACTGCTGAATCATGGTTTGCTAATAGTCATGGTGAATAAGATGGCATCTAAAAAGTTCGATCAAAAGATACATAAGTTAAATGCAATCAGATCAAAGGACATAAGCATATATGGGAATATTAATGTGGATAATGAATGTATACATTTACCAGTGCAACGGTCAATCTTTAACATACATTTTAGCACATACAGTTATGAGAGAGCATATAAATGACACAACATTACCAGTCAAATCCATTTGACCCCTAGACGTGGTTCAGGATATACTATCTAGATCAGGCTTCCCCAACTGGCGGCTTGCAGGTTGGTGATTTTATTTGGCCCTCCATGTTTTCTGAGCAAAAATAAAAAATATAAAAAAATGGTATTGTTGGACATAAAAGATTGTAAAAACACCAGTAAATCAGCTGGAAGTGATTTTAATTTAGGAAATCTGTTCCAAAGTATTCCCACGCATAATAGAGAGATGTATGTGATCGTATACAAACGTAAGCAAGGTTTGAAATTATTATGTTTTAGTCAAATATTATATCTGTTTGGGCTTCTTGCGGTCAATTTGCAGTCCACAAATTATTTGTAATTATGTTCCGGCCCCCTGACCATCCACTCGGAAGAAAAAACTTGGCCGCAGCTGAATCTAGTTGATGATCCCTGGTCTAGATTCCAGTAATAGTTCAAACATTTGCATTGCAAATGCTGTGATATTGTGTATACATGTAGCTAAGTGTTTTCACCTGAAAAATAACTGTTGAAGTCATCGCGGGCCCTCCCTCTCCAAATCTGTCTATTGATATAGCTCTTGAGGTAGTACAGCTTGCGTCCCAAATAGCACCCTATAAAGTGCACTACTTTTGACCAGGGTCCATAAGGTGCTACTTGGGACGCAGGCACAGAGTCAGTGTAGGAGGAATACTTCCTTACCCTTACCACACAGGTAAGTCATTGTGAATGGGATTGGCTTGCTTGCTAAACAGTATTTATTTCTATTGTCTTTCTGTTGTAGCCACGGGAACAAGGAAGTGTTTTCCTGCCTGGGAATCCAGCTGGCGGTAAACTTCTTCCTGGACAGAGGTCATACTGATATCACCGTGTTTGTTCCCTCATGGAGGAAGGAGCAGCCTAGACCAGATGTCCCCATCACAGGTGAAGATGTTGGGAATGCACCGCCCGGCCCAGGGCCCGATGTCTACTTCCTTCTCTGGATCACACAATAGCCCTCATTGTATTGAATACAGTTTCCTCCTCAAGCCATCCCACTGGGCACAGACGTCATTTCCAACGTGTTGTTTTGATTTAGTTGAGTTGTCAACTAACGTGAATTCATTGTGAAATCAACAAAACATTTCACCATGTCATTGGATTTGGTTAAAAGTTGGGTAAAAAAACAAAACACAATGACTTTTGCAAATCCAATCAGTTTTTCCATGTTGATTCAACATCATCACACGAATTATTTGTTGAATTGACGTGGAAACAATGTTGATTCAACCTGTTTTTGCCCAGTGGGATAAAGTTGGGCGGACATTTGTTTTAGACACTCAATAGAACATATGTTATTTTAATCAGAGATGGCACATAGAGTATATTTAAGCAATAAGGCCCGAGGGGGTGTGGTATATGGCCAATATACCACGACTAAGGGCTGGTCCTAGGCACAACGCAACACAGAGTTGTATATTGGCCATATACCACAAACCCATGAGGTGCCTTATTGCTATTATAAACTGGTTACCAATGTAATTAGAGCAGTAAAAATAAATGTTTTGTCATACCTGTGGTATATGGGCTGATATACCATAGCTTTCAGCCAATCAGCATTCAGGGCTCGAACCACCTAGTTTCTAATATGTAATACGCTATGTGATATGTTGACTTCAGGAAATATGCATACAAGCACAATGTTCGAGTAGAGAGCGTGTGTCTTTGATCAGCAAAGGTCAAATTGTTTTTCATGTGTGAGCAAAAAACAGTTTGGCGTTTGGCCTTGTTTGGCTTTTGTCAGTGGCTGAACTTGAGATCAGATCAGGGGTCAAAGGTGACTGTGGGGAAGTGAGAGCATGAGGGAAAACCCAACACTGATATTTTTTGTTTCCAAATGGCAACCCTTGCTGATCTTTATCTCCTAACTACGTCTCTCATGTTCAGCTGATTAAACTAGGGACTTTTATCATGGTGCTTTATCACTTCCTTCAGTAGCATGTAAAAACCACCTTCTCAAGATGAGCTTGGCTGACCTAGTTACTGTGAATTAGAGGCCTTTACTGGTCCAAAAAGTTGGGCCTGGGGCTTTCCTATCTGGAACCGATATGCACAAATAATCTTTTTAAATATAGAGACCCGTTCCGAACGGGCCCGGCGACAACTAGACCCGTTCCGTATAGACCTGGTCGGATCCAGACCCGATTTGAGTGATGGAAGCAGCAGAAAAGTCATTTTTTAAGCTACTTTATTACCCGGAGCTGATAAAGCGCGAGGGAGAGGAGAAAGAGAGAGCCTCTAGTGGTGCTGTGTGTGTAGGGAGAGGAGGTAGAGTCCCTGTAGCAGTGTTGTGTGTGTAGGGAGAGGAGGTAGAGTCCCTGTAGCAGTGTTGTGTGTGTAGGGAGAGGAGTAGGCTACTGTGAGTGTGAGCGAGTGACACGGGAACAGGGAGGAGGGTGGGAGAGACGAGAAACAGCAACCAACCAAGCCGACTCGCGCTATAGTAGACTAATAGCTGCCATAGCTAGGTTATTTATCATCCAATATGATTAAGTAGTACCTGTCTTGACTGCATCAAACCGGGAGAAGCTAGTTAAGCTAGCTAGCTAGGCTAATTGAGGCTGCATGTACTTTCTCATCATATATCATCCAATATGATTAAGTAGTACCTGTCTTTACTTCATAAAACCGGGAGAAGCTAGTTAGCTAGCTAGCTAGGCTAATTGAGGCTGCATGTACTTTCTCATCATATATCATCCAATATGATTAAGTAGTACATGTCTTTACTTCATAAAACCGGGAGAAGCTAGTTAAGCTAGCTAGCTAGGCTAATTGAGGCTGCATGTACTTTCTCATCATATATCATCCAATATGATTAAGTAGTACCTGTCTTGACTGCATCAAACTGGGAGAAGCTAGTTAGCTAGCTAGCTAGGCTAATTGAGGCTGCAGGTACTTTCTCATCCTACACAGTTACAAACAACAACAACAACTCCATTCAGAATATTAAGTAGCAGCCTACCTGTTGTTCTCTTGGTCGTTGTAGCCTGTCCTTCTGTCATTTTAATTCCATCTTCCATTGATTAGATATCTCCTAACTTTTGCCCCACATGGAGGCTCTATGACTGTAGCTTATTGGCGCTTTGATGACATGATTGGCCAACAACAACAACAAGCTACACGCTCCACTCCTGTGAAAAGCAAAGAGCAGCAGCATAAATTATACAATTTCTCTCTCTAATGCAGCAGTCGCTTTCGGATCTGTGTGGGTCCTTCCGGACAAGTCAGTTAAAATTACACATACCCGAGGCCCGTGAAATGATATCAGATCCAACCCAGACCCGTGACATTATTTAGAATGATGGATCCGGACACGCTCGGGTCCCGGATCGGGTCTCGGGTATTCAGGTACAGGTGGATCCGTGAAGACCTCTAAGTACATTTTTCTCATGCCTTATCCATTGCCAAGAGCCGGCTATAGCCTGTAGGCTCAACGTTAATATGATGGATAGAGTTGAATTCAGTTAACCTCATATTTTAAATATTGTACTTTATCTGAAGCTCCTTAATTAAGCTTTATCCATGCGTGCCAAATATCATATAAACGTTGAGCCTACACGCTATAGCCGGCTCGCATCTTAGTTGCTCGCGTTCCTAAAAAGTTTGGCAACAAAATATGACAATATGAGAGATAGAACATGAGGTAAAACATGAGAGGTAGAACATGAGAGGCAGAATATGAGAGGTATAATATGAGAGGTAGAACATGAGAGGTATAATATGAGAGGTAGAACATGAGAGGTAGAACATGAGATGTAGAACATGAGATGTAGAACATGAGAGGTATAACATGAGAGGTATAATATGAGAGGTAGAACATGAGAGGTAGAACATGAGAGGTAGAACATGAGAGGTAGAACATGAGATGTAGAACATGATATGTAGAACATGATATGTAGAACATGAGAGGTAGAACATGAGATGTAGAACATGAGATGTAGAACATGAGAGTAGAACATGAGAGGCATAATATGAGAGGTATAACATGAGAGGTAGAACATGAGAGGTAGAACATGAGAGGTAGAACATGAGGTAAAACATGAGAGGTAGAACATGAGAGGTAGAACATGAGAGGTAGAACATGAGGTAGAACATGAGAGGTAGAACATGAGAGGTAGAACATGAGAGGTATAACATGAGGTAGAACATGAGGTAGAACATGAGGTAAAACATGAGAGGTAGAACATGAGAGGTAGAACATGAGATGTAGAACATGAGATGTAGAACATGAGATGTAGAACATGAGAGGTATAATATGAGAGGTATAATATGAGAGGTATAACATGAGAGGTAGAACATGAGAGGTAGAACATGAGAGGTAGAACATGAGGTAAAACATGAGAGGTAGAACAAGAGAGGTAGAACATGAGAGGTAGAACATGAGAGGTAGAACATGAGGTAGAACATGAGAGGTAGAACATGAGAGGTAGAACATGAGGTAGAACATGAGAGGTAGAACATGAGGTAAAACATGAGAGATAGAACATGAGAGGTAGAACATGAGAGGTAGAACATGAGGTAAAACATGAGAGGTAGAACATGAGAGGTAGAACATGAGGTAGAACATGAGAGGTAGAACATGAGAGGTAGAACATGAGGTAAAACATGAGAGGTAGAACATGAGAGGTAGAACATGAGAGGTATAACATGAGAGGTAGAACATGAGGTAAAACATGAGAGGTAGAACATGAGCGGTAGAACATGAGAGGTAGAACATGAGAGGTAGAACATGAGGTAAAACATGAGAGGTAGAACATGAGAGGTAGAACATGAGAGGTAGAACATGAGAGGTATAATATGAGAGGTATAATATGAGAGGTAGAACATGAGAGGTAGAACATGAGAGGTATAATATTAGAGGTATAATATGAGAGGTAGAACATGAGAGGTAGAACATGAGAGGTAGAACATGAGGTAAAACATGAGAGGTAGAACATAAGAGGTAGAACATGAGCGGTAGAACATGAGAGGTATAATATGAGAGGTAGAACATGAGAGGTATAATATGAGAGGCAGAATATGAGAGGTAGAACATGAGAGGTATAATATGAGAGGTAGAACATGAGAGGTATAATATGAGAGGTATAATATGAGAGGTAGAACATGAGAGGTACAATATGAGAGGTAAAATATGAGAGGTAGAACATGAGAGGTATAATATGAGAGGTAGAACATGAGAGGTATAATATGAGAGGTAGAACATGAGAGGTAGAACATGAGAGGTACAAAATGAGAGGTATAATATGAGAGGTAGAACATGAGAGGTATAATATGAGAGGTAGAACATGAGAGGTATAATATGAGAGGTAGAACATGAGAGGTATAATATGAGAGGTAGAACATGAGAGGTATAATATGAGAGGTATAATATGAGAGGTAGAACATGAGAGGTATAACATGAGAGGTATAATATGAGAGGTATAATATGAGAGGTAGAACATGAGAGGTAGAACATGAGAGGTAGAACATGAGGTAAAACATGAGAGGTAGAACATAAGAGGTAGAACATGAGCGGTAGAACATGAGAGGTATAATATGAGAGGTAGAACATGAGAGGTATAATATGAGAGGCAGAACATGAGAGGTATAATATGAGAGGCAGAACATGAGAGGTATAATATGAGAGGCAGAATATGAGAGGTAGAACATGAGAGGTAGAACATGAGAGGTATAATATGAGAGGCAGAATATGAGAGGTAGAACATGAGAGGTATAATATGAGAGGGTAGAACATGAGAGGTATAATATGAGAGGCAGAACATGAGAGGTATAATGAGAGGCAGAATATGAGAGGTAGAACATGAGAGGTAGAACATGAGAGGTATAATTGAGAGGTAGAACATGAGAGGTATAATATGAGAGGCAGAACATGAGAGGTATAATATGAGAGGCAGAATATGAGAGGTAGAACATGAGAGGTAGAACATGAGAGGTATAATATGAGAGGCAGAATATGAGAGGTAGAACATGAGAGGTATAATATGAGTGATAAAGTAAAGTGTGCTAAACAAGGTGTGAAATCTGTTTCCTGGAAACAATCCTTTTGCATACAGACCAGGGTTAGGGGTGGTTAATGCATAATTAATCTCTTAAGTAATACTTAATTGATGATTAACTAATTCAATAGTTATCTAATGTTAGTATTTTTCTCTGTTTCTAAAGAACAACACATTTTGCGTGAGCTGGAGAGGAAGAAGATCGTGGTGTTCACCCCTTCGCGGCGGGTAGCGGGCAAACGGGTGGTCTGCTATGATGATCGCTTCATCGTCAAGCTGGCGCATGAGTCCGACGGCATCATCGTGTCCAACGACACCTACCGTGACCTTCAGGGCGAGAGGCAGGAGTGGAAGCGCTTCATTGAGGAGAGGCTACTCATGTACTCCTTCGTCAATGACAAGTAAGTCTTGTTGTAGCTTACTATTAACACTGAAATACACACAGTGGACAATGCAAATAGTCTGGGTAGCCATGATTAGCTGTTCAGGAGTCTTATGGCTTGTGGGTAGAAGCTGTTAAGAAGCCTTTTGGACCTAGACTTGGCGCTCCGGTATCGCTTGCCGTGCGGTAGCAGAGAGAACAGTCTATGACTAGGGTGGCTGGAGTCTTTGACCATTTTTAGGGCCTTCCTCTGACACCGCCTCATCACTGAAGCTTGGCCCCAGTGATGTACTGGGCCGTACGCACTGCCCTCTGTAGTGCCTTGTGGTCGGAGGCCGAGCAGTTGCCATACCAGGCGGTGATGCAACCAGTCAGGATGATCTCGATGGTGCAGCTGTCGAACCTTTTGAGGATCTGGGGACCCATGCCAAATATTTTCAGTCTCCTGAGGGGGAATAGGCTTTGTCGTGCCCTCTTCACGACTGTCTTGGTGTGTTGGACCATGATAGTTTGTTGGTGATGTGGACACCAAGGAACTTGAAGCTCTCAACCTGTTCTAGTACAGCCCCGTCGATGAGAATGGGGGCGTGCTCAGTCCTCTTTTTTTTCTCCTGTAGTCCACAACTCTCATGAATAAGCCATTGCTTGATCGTATAACTTGTAAATATTTTATACTTATAAATCTGTATAACTGTACTACTGAGGTATGAAAAAGATGATGCATTATTGTTCAGTGTACATTAGCCACAGTGTAGTATGAATCTAAACTCTACACCCCCCTCTCTCAGGTTCATGCCCCCTGATGACCCTCTGGGTCGCCATGGTCCCACCCTGGAGAACTTTCTACGGAAGGTTCCTCGGTTACCACGGAAACAGCCATGTCCTTATGGTGAGGTCATATCTCTACTAGGGTCATCCTGTGGTTGACCTTACATATGGGTGGGGGGAACATTTGAAAATAATTATTGACAAACTGACACCAATACCGTAATGGATGTAATAAATGGACTGTACTGGATGTGCTGAAACTCAACGGTACTAATGAACTCTTGTTTACATTTCATGAATCCAGGAAGGAAATGCACTTACGGGATGAAGTGTAAATTCTACCACCCGGAACGAGCCAACCAATCTAATCGCTCTCTGGCTGACGAGCTGCGGGAGAAGGCCAAGCTGTCTTTATCACAACATAAACACCCCAACACAGGTGCTGGACCTGCCAATGGCCTTTCCCTGGACGAGAATACGGCTCAGAAACTGACCCTAGAACAGTGGAATGGCTCCCTGAAGAAAGGCCACATCAGTGAGAATGTGCTTCTGCTCAAGGGAAGCCATCGTTCCAGCCGGAGGTCCCCAGCCAAGAAGGACAAGTCCAACCGACACTTCATGACCGACCTGGACTCGGCCCTGCCCAGTGGCTCTCACTCCCCGACCGACCTGGACTCGGCCCTGCCCAGTGGCTCTCACTCCCCGACCGACCTGGACTCGGCCCTGCCCAGTGGCTCTCAGGAGCGACTAGATTCTGGTCTTGGCTCCTTCGAGAGCCAAGCGTCTGACCCCTCCAGGGACCACTGTGACCGCTATGGGACGGCTGGGTACAGGAACTGCCAGTCCACCCCCAGTATGAGACAACAACTCTATTCCCTGCCTAGCAACCCGCCTTGTAGCTGCGGCTCTCATCCTCCTCAGCCTTTACTGGGCCCCAGCGCAGGATACCAACAACATCACAGCAGGGGCCCAGCCAGCACCCACAACCCAGGCATGATAACCTACTACCCACCCTATTACCTCAACTATGGGGCACCAATGTATCCAGTTGGTAAGCATCACTACAGCCACCCCAATGACTTCCAACAGCAGGGCAGTGCCCATCCTCCACAGCAGACCTACTGGTCCGATCCATTCGGGACTTATCCTCAGACTCTCCTTAGCGCTGCTCAGGAGGCGAAGCAGAGACACTGGCCCTTCCCCCAGACACAGCCCCACCCCCACGGGGAGGGCAGGGAGAGGGAGGAGGTCAGGAAGAAGCTGCTGGCCATCTTTCACCGCCGTCTGGTGGACAAGGCCATGGACATGTTCCCCCAGCTCATGGACCCACAGAGATTGGCTGCTGAGATCCTCACCCTGCAGTCTCAGGGCCTGTGATTGGCTCGTGGCTCTGGTCTGGTGGGGACTGGGAATTGTAGTTTCTTTCAATTGAAAGAATCTCTTGTGAAAGACTGCAAGCTACTGTAAAGATCTGTGTTGTGTCCAAGGTTAAGTAGTGTTTTCCACTTTGGGGAAACATTGATCTTCCTACTGTATGTGCTGTGCCAAAGGTGTTCTTGCCACGTGTTTCAGGACCCGGGTTGCTTATATTGCTTCCGATAGCGTGAAACCTGAGGCAATGGATTGTTGATGCAAATTGCATCTTTTGGGGGGGAAATAATTATTTCTAGACCATTGAATGTATTCGATGGGTAAATGTAATGTATTTGAGGAGCAATATTCTTACAGTATGCATGTACATATGTATGATGTAGTGTTCTAAGGTCTATGTATCAAGATGAGTTATGGCATAAAGAGTTTTATTTGTATTTTGTATTTATTATGGATCCCCATTAGCTGCTGCCTTGGCAACAGCTACTCTTCCCGGGGTCCAGCAAAATTATGGCAGTTCATACAATTTTAAAAACATTACAAAACATTCACAGATTTCACAACACACTGTGTGCCCTCAGGCCCCTACTCCACCACTACCACATATCTACAGTACAAAATCCATGTGTATGTGTGTGTATAGTGCGTATGCTGTCGTGTGTGTATGCATGTGCCTGTGTTTGTGTTGCTTCACAGTCCCCGCTGTTCCATAAGGTGTATTTTATTGGCACTGTGTGCCATAATGGTGGGTCACAGCTCACTATCTAGCTAGTATGCTAGTGAAGTAGATGCCCTATGGGTCTTGTTTCTTTGAAGAACATTCAAGCTGGAATACGTACTTGGTGCTACTGCCACGTCCGTTTGACAACAACAAAGAAGTTACTTAAAACAACAAACACTGTTTTTTTCCCCCTCAGACATCATTGCACACGCGATAGAACAGCAGAATATGTATTGTGTTTGCCAGACGTTCCTCTCCTCTTTCATCAACAAAACAACAACAGTAACAGTGGTGCTGTTTCACCTTATGCGGATTCCAGCATTAATGTTCAGAGCAGTATAACGTATACATTTATGATAAAAAATATATTTTTATAGTACAAAAACATACACAAATATATCTAAAAGTCTAAAAATAAAAATACAATAAAAATATTTACAGTCAGAAGTAGAACAGTAGAAAAACGTCTGATATTTGACACTATTTGGCACTATGTACTTGTTTTAAACTGTGTGCAGCAATGTGAGAACAGACCAGTGTGTATAATTCCAGATCATTGATTTGTGATAGGTTTAGTTCCCTGCTATGAGCTGTTGGTTTTTATTTTCTTCAGTGTACATGGAATTGTGGTATGGATACAGTCAATTAATAATTGCAGTGTTTATGTAATACATTTAATAAAACAAAAATATATTTAAAGGTTTGTGAATCTTGCTGTTTTTGACATATGGATTCTCACAATATACAGAATATACTAAATCACCTAAGCCTTGTTTTTATTACTATAGTAATGCCGGGATTCAATCCGAGGTACGTTATAGAGCACTTGACATCTTAAGGTAATTTCCGAATAGGCCGAAATCTGCAGCACTTACCCTGAATGTGATCTCAACAAACACAGGAACATTTATTTTAAACTGTGCCTTGTTGACAACGCTCTACAACACACCTTGGAATGAATCCTGCCTAATTATTTTGCATAGGACCACAACATGTTGTGATTTTATAATAGCTTAAAGGCTTCTACACACCTATCCAACCACAGCCAACCCAACTTGGATACAGTGCCTTGCAAAAGTATTCATCCCCCTTGCCGTTCTTCCTATTTTGTTGCATTACAACCTGTAATTTAAATGGATTTTTATTTGGATTTCATGCAATGGACATACACAAAATAGTCCAAATTGGTGAAGTGAAATGAAAAAAATAACTTTTTTCAAAAGATTCTAAAAAATAAATAACGGAAAAGTGGTGCGTGCATATGTATTCACCCCTTTTGCTATGTAGCCCCTAAATAAGCTCTGGTGCAACCACTTACCTTCAGAAGTCACATAATTAGTTAAATAAAGTCCACCTGTGTGTCACATGATCTGTCACATGATCTCAGTATATATACACCTGTTCTGAAAGGCCCCAGAGTCTGCAACACCACTAAGCAATGGGCACGACCAGGCAAGCGGCACCATGAAGACCAAGGAGCTCTCCAAACAGGTCAGGGACAAAGTTGTGGAGAAGTACAGATCAGGGTTGGGTTATAAAAAAATATCCGAAACTTTGAACATCCCTCGGAGCACCATTAAATCTATTATAAAAAAATGGAAAGAATATGGCACCACATCAAACCTGCCAAGAGGTGGCCGCCCACCAAAACTCACGGACCAGGCAAGGAGGGTATTAATCAGAGAGTGTCACGCTCTGGCTCCGGGACTCTGTAATTTGAGCCAGGGTGTGTTCATTCGTTGGGTGTATTTCTATGTTTGTATTTCTGTTGGGTTTATTTCTATGTTTGGTCAATGACTCCCAATCGGAGGTAACGAGTGTCAGCTGTCGGCTCGTTATCTCTGATTGGGAGCCATATTTAATCTGTATGTTTTCCTGTGGGTGTTGTGGGTTTTTGTTCCGTTTCGGTATGTTTAACCGTTGGACTTCACGAATCGTGTTTTTGGTTTGTTCGTTAATTAAAATAAAGTCATGTTTGTATCACACGCTGCGCCTTGGTCCGCTTCCTGTAACGACGAGCGTGACAGAAAAACCCACCAAGATGGGACCAAGCAGCGTGTCCAGGAGCCATCGCCGGGGAGATCCCTCACAGATCTCCTTCGCCTCCTGGACTGGGTCAAGCCGAGTGAGGAAGAGAGGGGCTTGACATTATGGCAGAAGGGCGAGAAGCTGGCGAGGACATGGAGACCTGGGCCACGGGTAGGAGAGACGCCCCGAAAATTTTTAGGGGGCTCACGACGGCGGACCAGCAGGAGGCCGCGATAGAGCGGTCCAGTGGGTTGCCGGAGAAGGCCGCCGGGTTACGGGGGCCACTGGTCAAAGAGGGGATGGAGGAAGTAGAGGCACGGCGAGAGGTACTGGCGTGTGTTGCCAGTCCGGTCCGGCCCGTTCCAGATCCCGGTGTAGGGCCAGTGGTGTGTGTCCCCCAGTACAGTCCGGCCCATCCAAGCTTCCGCGCACCGAGCCAGTGGTGTGCGTCGTCAGTCCAGTCCGGCCCATTCCTGCTCCCGCATCAAGTCTGTGGTGCGTCTCGTCAGCCCGGCTCTGCCCGTTCCTGCTCTCCGCACCAGGTCTGTGGTGCGCGTCGCCAGTTCAGCCCGGCCTGTCCCTGCTCCCCGCATCAAGTCTGTGGTGCGTCTCGTCAGCCCGGCTCTGCCCGTTCCTGCTCCCCGCACCAGGTCTGTGGTGCGCCGTCAACCCTGTCCGGCCCAGTCCTGCTCCCCGCACCAAGTCTGTGGTGCGTTTCGTCAGCCCTGTCGGCCCGGGTTCCGCTCTCCGCACCAAGTCAGGGGTGCGTCACAGCCCGGTCCGGCCCATTCCTGCTCCCCGCGCCAAGGCAGTGGTGTGCGTGCGTCAGTCCAGTCCGGCCCATTCCTGCTCCCCGCATCAAGTCTGTGGTGCGTCTCGTCAGCCCGGCTCTGCCCGTTCCTGCTCTCCGCACCAGGTCTGTGGTGCGCGTCGCCAGTTCAGCCCGGCCTGTCCCTGCTCCCCGCATCAAGTCTGTGGTGCGTCTCGTCAGCCCGGCTCTGCCCGTTCCTGCTCCCCGCACCAGGTCTGTGGTGCGCCCGTCCCAGCCCTGTCCGGCCCAGTCCTGCTCCCCGCACCAAGTCTGTGGTGCGTTTGCGTCCAGCCCTGTCTGGCCCGGGTTCCGCTCTCCGCACCAAGTCAGGGGTGCGCCGTCAGCCCGGTCCGGCCCATTCCTGCTCCCCGCGCCAAGGCAGTGGTGCGCGTCGTCCAGCCTGGTAAGGCCCGTTCGTCCTCCACGCACCAAGCCAGGGGCGCGTGTCGTCAGTCCGGCT
Source organism: Coregonus clupeaformis (assembly GCF_020615455.1). NCBI lineage: Eukaryota > Metazoa > Chordata > Actinopteri > Salmoniformes > Salmonidae > Coregonus > Coregonus clupeaformis. The sequence goes on along the minus strand of NW_025535975.1, from coordinate 23,700 downwards.
CCGGCCAGCGGGGCTGGACAGGACCAGGGGTACTTTGGGGGTGGGAGAGGAGGTGGGGATCAAGGCCAGAGCCAGAGCCACCGCCGAGGAGGTATGCCCACCCAGCCCTCCCTTGTTTAGCCCGTGTTGAGGCGCGGTCGCGAGTCCCGCGCCTTTAGGGGGTACTGTCACGCTCTGGCTCGGGACTCTGTAATTTGAGCCAGGGTGTGTTCATTCGTTGGGTGTATTTCTATGTTTGTATTTCTGTTGGGTTTATTTCTATGTTTGGTCAATGACTCCCAATCGGAGGTAACGAGTGTCAGCTGTCGGCTCGTTATCTCTGATTGGGAGCCATATTTAATCTGTATGTTTTCCTGTGGGTGTTGTGGGTTTTGTTCCGTTTGATATGTTTAACCGTTGGACTTCACGAGTCGTGTTTTGGTTTGTTCGTTAATTAAAAATAAAGTCATGTTTGTATCACACGCTGCGCCTTGGTCCGCTTCCTGTAACGATCGATCGTGACAGAGGGCAACAAAGAGACCAAAGATAACCCTGAAGGTGCTGCAAAGCTCCACAGCAGAAATTGGAGTATCTGTCCATATGATCACTTTAAGCCGTACACTCCACAGAGCTGGGCTTTACGGAAGAGTGGCCAGAAAAAAGCCACTGCTTAAAGAAGAAAATAAGCAATGTGGGAGAATCCCCAAACATATGGAAGAAGGTACTCTGGTCAGATGGGACTAAAATTGGTCATCAAGGAAAACACTATGTCTGGTCGCAAACCCAACACCTCTCATCACCCCGAGAACACTATCCCCACAGTGAAGCATGGTGGTGGCAGCATCATGCTGTGGGGATGTTTTTCATCGGCAAGGACTGGGAAACTGGACAAAATTGAAGGAATGATGGATGGCGCTAAATACAGGGAAATTCTTGAGGGAAACCTGTTTCAATCTTCCAGAGATTTGAGATTGGGACGGAGGTTCACCTTCCAGCAGGACAATGACCCTAATTATACTGCTAAAGCAACATTCGAGTGGTTTAAGGGGAAACATTTAAATGTCTTGGAATGGCATAGTCAAAGCCCAGACCTCAATCCAATTGAGAATCTGTGGTACAGTGAAGGAAAAAAGTATTTGATCCCCTGCTGATTTTGTACGTTTGCCCACTGACAAAGAAATGATCAGTCTATAATTTTAATGGTAGGTTTATTTGAACAGTGAGAGACAGAATAACAACAAAAAAATCCAGAAAAACACATCTAAAAAATGTTACACATTGATTTGCATTTTAATTAGGGAAATAAGTATTTGACCCCTCTCAATCAGAAAGATTTCTGGCTCCCAGGTGTCTTTTTTATACAGGTAGTCGAGCTGAGATTAGGAGCACACTCTTAAAGGGAGTGCTCCTAATCTCAGTTTGTTACCTGTAAAAACAGCTGTCCACAAGCAATCAATCAATCAGATTCCAAACTCTCCACCATGGCCAAGACCAAAGAGCTCTCCAAGGATGTCAGGACAAGATTGTAGACCCTACACAAGGCTGGAATGGGCTACAAGACCATCGCCAAGCAGCTTGGTGAGAAGGTGACAACAGTTGGTGTGATTATTCGCAAATGGAAGAAACACAAAATAACTGTCAATCTCCCTCGGCCTGGGGCTCCATGCAAGATCTCACCTTGTGGAGTTGCAATGATCATGTGAACGGTGAGGAATCAGCCCAGAACTACACGGGAGGATCTTGTCAATGATCTCAAGGCAGCTGGGACCATAGTCACCAAGAAAACAATTGGTAACACACTACGCCGTGAAGGACTGAAATCCTGCAGCGCCCGCAAGGCCCCCCTGCTCAAGAAAGCACATATACATGCCCGTCTGAAGTTTGCCAATGATCATCTGAATGATTGAGAGGAGAACTGGGTGAAAGTGTTGTGGTCAGATGAGACCAAAATGGAGCTCTTTGGCATCAACTCAACATGCCGTGTTTGGAGGAGGAGGAATGCTGCCTATGACCCCAAGAACACCACCCCCACCGTCAAACATGGAGGTGGAAACATTATGCTTTGGGGGTGTTTTTCTGCTAAGGGGACAGGAAAACTTCACCGCATCAAAGGGACGATGGACGGTGCCATATACCATCAAATCTTGGGTGAGAACCTCCTTCCCTCAGCCAGGGCATTGAAAATGGGTTGTGGATTGGTATTCTAGCATGACAATGACCCAAAACACACGGCCAAGGCAACAAAGGAGTGGCTCAAGAAGAAGCACATTAAGGTCCTGGAGTGGCCTAGCCAGTCTCCAGACCTTAATCCCATAGAAAATCTGTGGAGGGAGCTGAAGGTTCGAGTTGCCAAACGTCAGCCTCGAAACCTTAATGACTTGGAGAAGATCTACAAAGAGGAGTGGGACAAAATCATTCCTGAGATGTATGCAAACCTGGTGGCCAACTACAAGAAACGTCTGACCTCTTTGATTGCCAACAAGGGTTTTGCCATCAAGTACTAAATCATGTTTTGCAGAGGGGTCAAATACTTATTTCCCTCATTAAAATGCAAATCAATTCATAACATTTTTGACATGATTTTTTCTGGATTTTGTTGTTGTTATTCTGTCTCTCACTGTTGGGTATGATGATAGAGCATGGCGTTTGCAACGCCAGGGTTGTGGGTTCGATTCCCACAGGGGGTAGAAAAAGAAAAAAAAGAATGTATGCATTCACTAACTGTAAGTCGCTCCTGGATAAGAGCGTCTGCTAAATGACTAAAATGTAAATGTAAATGTTCAAATAAACCTACCATTAAAATTATAGACTGATCATTTCTTTGTCAGTGGCAAACATACAAAATCAGCAGGGGATCAAATACTTTTTTCCCTCACTGTATGACTTAAAGATTGCTGTACACCAGCGGAACCCATCCAACTTGAAGGAGCTGGAGCAGTTTTGCCTTGAAGAATGGGCAAAAATCCCAGTGGCTAGATGTGCCAAGCTTATAGAGACATACCCCAAGAGACTTGCAGCTGTAATTGCTGCAAAAGGTGTCTCTACAAAGTATAGACTTTTCTGTTTTTCTTGTCTTATTTCTTGTTTGTTTCACAATAAAACATATTTTGCATCTTCAAACTGGTAGGCATGTTGTGTAAATCAAATGATAGAAACCCCCCAAAAATCTATTATAATTCCAGGTTGTAAGGCAACAAAATAGGAAAAATGCCAAGGGGGGTGAACACTTTCACAAGCCACTGTAGGTATGTAGAAAACCTTAAAGGGGCAATCTGCAATTGCTACATGTATTTTTGCTAAATTTATCATATGTACCCATTGATTCTTGAAGAATATAACTTATAAATGCCTCATGAGCACAGTTCAACTGTCGTACCCAATCAGAACCCAAAATGTAAGTTGTTTTACTCCAATGTTTATAAACAAAGATAATGTAAACAATCACTGTATAGCCTTATAACATGATTAAAACTATAATTTGTATATCATGGCCGCTCAGTCCTTGCATCCATAGCTCGGTCTATGAATTTGAGAGTGGTTACATTTCTCCAGGCCCTATCCCTCAGCTTTTTACCGAAACGGGCGGTGAAAACGCTTTGTTATTGTTTCACCTGCTGATTGCCCCTTTAAGAGGCACATGCCCGCATCCGCACATACAGCGTTATATAAAGTGTTGTTATTGTACTGTTACAAAAGCTGAGCCTGTGTCTCGTCTGCACAAGTGAATTCCTCTGTCACTCAATTTTTAAACGATCACTAGCTCAGACACGATACTCATAAACATTCCATTGTGGAGACTAGCAAATATGTTTTTATTTGCACTGATTGTAAAACTGGTGTACTTGCTCTAGGCTACTTGAGGAAGTACATTACATACTGTATCTATTGTAAAACTAGGTGTGCTACTCTGAGCACATTACATTATGTTCTCTTTCCAGGGTTCTCCCTTTGACGGGTGACAAGGCACACTAGGGTCATAGGGGTTCACTTAACATCCGTTAGCATCACCGTAAAGTTTGTCCTTAGCTGACAAGTATACTGTATGTCAGTGAACTTTCAGGGCAGGGGGTTGAAAGCACTGACCTGTGAACTCGCCTAGACAGAGAGAGAGAGAGACAGAGACAGAGACAGAGACAGAGACAGAGACAGAGGAGAGAGAGAGAGAGAGAGAGAGAGAGAGAGAGAGAGAGAGAGAGAGAGAGAGAGAGAGAGAGAGAGAGAGAGAGAGAGAGAGAGAGAGAGAGAGACAGAGAGACAGAGAGAGAGAGAGAGAGAGAGAGAGAGAGAGAGAGAGAGAGAGAGAGAGAGAGAGAGAGAGAGAGAGAGAGAGAGAGAGACAGAGAGAGAGAAAGGTATGTGTGAGAGTAAAGTGGTTGTTCTGGGGAAGCGTAAAGGTGAAAGCATGTCTTCTTTGTCAGAACAATTTAACGCCTGCTCTGAATGGCATTCAAAGATTTATTTTATGTAACATGTCCTGAATTACACATTGACATCTGGTTTTGGAATGCATAAATAGTTCATAGTGACCGATGTTTTAATGTTTTGCAAGGAGTGGCATGATGGCACAAACAGACTGGTACCCAGGCTTCATCTGCCCACATGAGTATGTCAACACCTAAGAGGGTGTGTCCAGCCTAGCTATCCTCTCCTAGGCACTATCTGTGCATACACTCCAAGAATTCAAATAAACTGCGTAACGTATTATAACAAACACAGCAGCAGAACCCACAACACCTGCCACCCATTCTGTAAATGTCAGTCGACATATAAATCACCCAGCAGTCAGGAAGATATACAGTCGTGGTTAGAAGTTACAGCCTTATTCTAAAATTGCTTAAATTGTTATCTCTCTACACACAATACCCCATAATAACAAAGCAAAAACAGTTTTTTTGTGTTTGCAAATTTACACAAAACCCCCTGAAATATCACATTTACACAAATATTCAGACCCTTTACTCAGTACTTTGTTGAAGCACTTTTGGCAGCGATTACAGCCTCGAGTCTTCTTGGGTATGATGCTACAAGCATGGCACACCTGTATTTGGGAGTTTCTCCCATTCTTCTCTGCAGATCCTCTCAAGCTCTGTCAAGTTTGATGGGGAGCGTCACTGCACAGCTATTTTCAGGTCTCTCCAGAAATGTTCGACCGGGGTTCAAGTCCGGGCTCTGGCTGGGCCACTCAAGGACATTCAGAGACTTGTCCTGAAGCCACCCCTGCATTGTCTTGGCTGTGTGCTTAAGGTCGTTGTCCTGTTAGAAGGTGAACCTTCGCCCCAGTCTGAGGTCCTGAGGATCTCTCTGTGCTTTGCTCCGTTCATCTTTCCCTCAATCCTGACTAGTCTCCCAATCTCTGCCGCTGAAAGATATCCCCACAGCATGATGCTGCCAGAACTATGCTTCTCCGTAGGGATGGTGCCAGGTTTCCTCCAGACGTGATGCTTGGCATTCAGGCCAAAATGTTCAATCTTGGTTTCATCAGACCAGAGAATCTTGTTTCTCATGGTCTGAGAGTCCTTTAGGACTCCAATCGGGCTGTCATGTGCCTTTTACTGAGGAGTGGCTTCCGTCTGGCCACTCTACCGTAAAGGCCTGATCGGTTGAGTGCTGCAGAGATTGTTGTCCTTCTGGAAGGTTCTCCCATCTCTACAGAGGAACTCTGGAGCTCTGTCAGAGTGACCATCGGGTTCTTGGTCACCTCCCTGACCAAGGCCCTTCTACCCTGATTGCTCAGTTTGGCCGGGTGGCCAGCTCTAAGAAGAGTCTTGGTGGATCCAAACTTCTTCCATTTAAGAATGATGGAGGCCACTGTGTTCCTGGGGACCTTCAATGCTGCAGAAATGTTTTGGTACCCTTCCCCAGATCTGTGCCTCGACATAATCCTGCATCTGAGCTCTATGGACAATGCCTTCAACCTCACAGCTTGGTTTTTGCTCTGACATGCACTGTCAACTGTGGGACCTTATATAGACAGGTGTGTGCCTTTCCAAATATTGTCCAATCAATTGAATTTACCACAGGTGGACTCCAATCAAGTTGTAGAAACATCTCAAGGATGATCAATGGAAACAGGGATGCACCTGAGCTCAATTTCGAGTCTCATAGCAAGGGTCTGAATACTTATGTAAATAAGGTATTTCCAGTTATTTATTATTTCAGTTATTCTTACTTCCACCTGTTTAAACCTGTTTAAACCTGTTTGAGACCTGTTTAAACCTGCACACACATATTTCTGGAGGGAAATCTTTGGTTGTTGACATTCAGTTTATATGCATAGACGTTTCTAGATCGATAGTGTTTGTATAAAGATGTGATACTATATAACAATACACACGGGAAACTGTTGAGCGTGAAAAACCAGCAGCGTTGCAGTTCTTGACACACTACTACCATACCCAGTTCAAAGGTGCTTAAACTTTTAGTCTTGCCCATTCACCCTCTGAATGGCACACATACACAATCCATGTCTCAGTTGTCTCAAGGCTTAAGCATCCTTCTTTAACCCGTCTCCTCCCTTTCATCTGCACTGATTGAAGTGGATTTATCAGGTGACATCAATATCAGATCTGTCACGATCGTCTAATGAGGAGGACCAATGCGCAGCGTTGAAGGTGAACATGACTTTATTAAATTAAAGCCTAAACACGAAAACAATAAACAATGACGAAACGTGAAAACCCACAACACTAAGGTGAACACTGACAGTTTAAATATGGCTCCCAATCAGAGATAACGAGCCGACAGCTGACACTCGTTACCACTGATTGGGAGTCACACGACCAAACAATGAAACACAACCAAAATGAACACACCCTGGCTCAAAATACACAGTCCCGGAGCCAGAGCGTGACAAGATCATAGCTTTCACCTGGATTCACCTGGTCAGTCTATGTCATGGAAAGAGCAGGTGTTCCTAATGTTTTGTACACTCAGTGTAGATGAGTCAGTGGAGGAAAAAGTGCTCAACTGTCATGCTTGAGTAAAAAATAAAAAGTAAATATTATACATCATATTCCTTATATTAAGCAAACCAGACGACACAATCTTCTTGTTTTTTACATTTATGGTCAGGGGCACACTCAGACATAATTTACAAACACAGTATTTGTGTTTAGTGAGTCAGATCAGAGGCAGTAGGGATGACACCATGTTATATTGATATGTGCGTGAATTGGACCATATTGCTGTCCTGCCTGAGCATTCGAAATGTAACGAGTACTTCTGGGTGTCAGGGGAAAATATATGGAGTAAAAAGTAAATTATTTTATTTAGGAATGTAGTGGAGTAAAAATAAAAGTTGTCAAAAAATATAAATAGTAAAGTACAAATACCCCCAAAAAATTGCTTAAGTTTTTACTTAAATACTTTACACCACTTTTATTAGTCTGTGATGTTTAAAATATTTTGGACAAACCTTTACAGATAAAGTTGTTTTGTCACAGTTTTGGTAGTGGTATCGATAAACCTTCTACTGCAATACATCTGTTGTGACATCTTTTGGTGGAATAAAGTCCCTCTACTGCAATACATCTGTTGTGACATCTTTTGGGGGAGTTGTCAAGTCCTTCTACTGCAATACATCTGTTGTGACTCACTGTGCTGTGTGCTATTCCATTAGATTTAGTTACTGATGGAAAAATACACTGCTCAAAAAAATTAAGGGAACACTAAAATAACACATCCTAGATCTGAATGAATGAAATAATCTTATTAAATACTTTTTTCTTTACATAGTTGAATGTGCTGACAACAAAATCACACAACAATTATCAATGGAAATCAAATTTATCAACCCATGGAGGTCTGGATTTGGAGTCACCCTCAAAATTAAAGTGGAAAACCACACTACAGGCTGATCCAACTTTGATGTAATGTTCTTAAAACAAGTCAAAATGAGGCTCAGTAGTGTGTGTGGCCTCCACGTGCCTGTATGACCTCCCTACAACGCCTGGGCATGCTCCTGATGAGGTGGCGGATGGTCTCCTGAGGGATCTCCTCCCAGACCTGGACTAAAGCATCCGCCAACTCCTGGACAGTCTGTGGTGCAATGTGGCGTTGGTGGATGGAGCGAGACATGATGTCCCAGATGTGCTCAATTGGATTCAGGTCTGGGGAATGGGCGGGCCAGTCCATAGCATCAATGCCTTCCACTTGCAGGAACTGCTGACACACTCCAGCCACATGAGGTCTAGCATTGTCTTGCATTAGGAGGAACCCAGGGCCAACTGCACCAGCATATGGTCTCACAAGGGGTCTGAGGATCTCATCTCGGTACCTAATGGCAGTCAGGCTACCTCTGGCGGGCACATGGAGGGATGTGCGGCCCCCCAAAGAAATGCCACCCCACACCATGACTGACCCACCGCCAAACCGGTCATGCTGGAGGATGTTGCAGGCAGCAGAACGTTCTCCACGGGCGTCTCCAGACTCTGTCACATTTGTCACGTGCTCAGTGTGAACCTGCTTTCATCTGTAGAGGAGCACAGGGCGCAGTGAGCGAATTTGCCAATCATGGTGTTCTCATGGCAAATGCCAACGTCCTGCACGGTGTTGGGTTGTAAGCACAACCCCCACCTGTGGACGTCGGGCCCTCATACCACCCTCATGGAGTCTGTTTCTGACCGTTTGAGCAGTCACATGCACATTTGTGGCCTGCTGGAGGTCATTTTGCAGGGCTCTGGCAGTGCTCCTCCTGCTCCTCCTTGCACAAAGGCGGAGGTAGCAGTCCTGCTGCTGGGTTGTTGCCCTCCTACGGCCTCCTCCACGTCTCCTGATGTACTGGCCTGTCTCCCTGGTAGCGCCTCCATGCTCTGGACACTACGCTGACAGACACAGCAAACCTTCTTGCCACAGCTCGCATTGATGTGCCATCCTGGATGAGCTGCACTACCTGAGCCACTTGTGTGGGTTGTAGACTCCGTCTCATGCTACCGCTAGAGTGAAAGCACCGCCAGCATTCAAAAGCGACCAAAACATCAGCCAGGAAGCATAGGAACTGAGAAGTGGTCTGTGGTCACCACCTGCAAAACCAGTCCTTTATTGGGGGTGTCTTGCTAATTGCCTATAATTTCCACCTGTTTATTTCCACCCGTCTATTCCATTTGTACAACAGCATGTGAAAGTTATTGTCAATCAGTGTTGCTTCCTAAGTGGACAGTTTGATTTCACAGAAGTGTGATTGACTTGGAGTTACATTGTGTTGTTTAAGTGTTCCCTTTATTTTTTTGAGCAGTGTATAATGGTTGATGTGGGAATGAAGAAATTTACCAAACTGAGACAAACTGTGGTTTAATTAGATTATAACTCACTTGAGGAAACAGTTTTCTCCATCAGTGCATTGTCTTACCCCAGGCCGCCGCATCCCTCCTACACAACTCTCGTCCCCCCAGGAGGAATCTGTACTTTTCCTTCCACTAATACAGTAAAAAAATATATATTGACCGGTCACTTGTCAACACACACACACACACACACCGTTTCTCATGACAAGGAAGCAGACAGTACCTCACAGGCTTTTCCTCGATCTACTGTCTGATAGGTGGCTTCACTGTTCTCTCCAATACTTAAATAAACCACACTGCAATTACACTATAACGTCTGAGCTGTGACTCCATAAACACTGATTCTCTGTGATCTGCTTTGGTATGTATCAAGCATCTCAGAGTAAGAGTGCTGATCTAGGATCAGTTGAGTCTTTTAGATCATAATTAATAATATTACACGGGCTGGGGGGACTTGATCCTAGATCAGATTCTAGACCCACTCTGAGACACTATACAGCCCTTATCTACATGTATAACCATCAATGTTTATGATGACCTTTGATCTTCTGAAAACGATCATGTCATTTCAAATATGACCACCACTGGCAGTCAGAATCTCTTCTCGCTACTAATTCTGAAACCAACCAACTAACCACTCTCCTCCCGAACTCCACCGTCTTCTATGTTATAATGGTGAAGAACCACAAACGTAATCTTCCAGAAATTGCAATATCTATGACATCACGATCCATGACAGTATCTAGGTGTCCATTCAATTGGCTACAGATCTTCATGCAAATATTCTAAAATCCGCGATTAATAAAATATGCAATTTTTTCCTAACAGATTTGTTGAGGATAAAAGTCTGTGGGTGATGACGTAGTGCACACAAAATGTACTTTTTTCGCGTACATTTTCATGTACCGAATAAAAATCTAGAATTCTGTGTTTCCATCGAATTTTCAACTCTACCGATAGTTTAGTCACAAAAACTGTTGCGTTAAATATCAAATGTGCCTACTCTTGTCTTGGAATGTGTGATCTAGCCGACAGCTCGCAAATACAGTGTGGGTCAACTGTCTATATGATGAGATTATTATGGATAAGAGCGAGAATATTTTTATTTGTCAAACGGCAGTCAAGGATCGATCATCATATCACCAGAATAATCCCCTCGATATTTATTGGAAAGGAGTATCAAGATCATTTTGCACTTTCTCCACCCTGTGAAGTTCATCAAAATGTATTTAATCTGTAGCCTAATAAACTGTGTGGTTTCCGAGTGGGAGGACAACACACCATATCAGCATCATCATCACATGACACAGTTTACTTCGATATGATGGTATCGCTATTTGCGCATCAAGGCGTTTTCCACCACCATTTCTCGCGATAGTACATTTTACCGACACAAAAGAAAAGATCCCACCATATCGAATCGAACGAATGATCGTCGCCATTTATACAACTGTTCTGAAGCTACGTAGTTCCATCACAGCTGTCGTGAATTATTTTTTTTTAATACAGTATGATTTCACATAACAACTGTGGATGGAAACGCGGTTAGTGAAACAAATCAAATGACTTCTCCTTTTTCTTCTTCTAGCCAAGTCAAAAGAACCCCAGACTCCGGTTGCTTTAGGAGTGGGGCAGTCCCAATCCTTTCATATTTGTTGAGTTTATTAGTCAGAAAATAGAGAGTGGAAAGTAAGGAGGAAAGGGTGCTAGAGCAGTGGGTCAGTTCTAATCCATGCTGGCAGCAGTACAAACAGTACATGTGATCTTGAGGCAGCAGTTTATGCGGTTGGAGCACATAGTATAGCCAATAGGAAGGGGTTGGTTGGCACATTGATTGAAATCTGTAGAGCGATTGCTCAATCACAAAATTGTTGTTTCTGTGCAATGGTTCGATTCGCAGTCCTCACCTTGAGTAACATTTCTCTCTGGTGGTATTTCTGTCTTGACAAAAGCTACGGTTGTCAACAGAAATATTTAACATTACATTTTTATGTTGTTAGTTCACATTTCTGGATACTTTTTTTTTCTTCTATATTGACCCTACAAAATGTGATTAGCACATGGAAATAGGTTACCCCCCTCAGACTGACTGAATGCTGTTATATCAGCCCGATGGAACACGTCTGATTGTTACCAGCATGTCTTGTGAAACGTTGTACTGCCAATTAACCAACATTTGTATTACAGGATTATTTTCACGTTACAACTACTGTATGTTCTACACAAATACATAATGCTTCGTTCACGTCACGAGTATAAGTGACACAGTCTTTGCTTTCAAATAAAGTTATTACATTCGGACACTGAACCGCTAAGCCGCTATACTCTTAATCAGAACTTCCTGCACAAGATGTAACCAGTATGAATCATTGCAAACAACCACCAATGTCCTAGATCTCTATCGTTGTTTCTTGGAAACGGACCGGCAAAATGCCTCATTTTATTATTTTTCACATTCAAACATACTGTAGGCCTTATCTTACATAGGTAGTTAAGCAGAAATGGGCCAGTTATACAGTATCCTGGTGAGAACCTGTAGTATTCCTAACGCTTCGAACACACCACCCGCGTCGTTGCGTTTTGGTACACCAGAAGTACATTCATTTCCAATGGAACACTGCGTTTGCCTTGCAGCATTGCGTTGTAGTGGAAACGCTCCAGAGTCCAATCACTCTTCACCATCTGGCAGTCCGACTTACGAATCTGGGTTTGGCGGATGCCAGGATGCCCTAATGCATAGTGCCAACGTAAAGTTTGGTGGAGGAGGAGTAATGGTCTGGGGCTGTTTTTCATTGTTCGGGCTAGGCCCATTAGGAAATGACATTCTAGACGATTCTGTGCTTCCAACTTTGTGGTAACAGTTTGGGGAAGGCCCTTTCCTGTTTCAGCATGACAATGCCCCCTGTGCACAAAGCGAGGTCCATACAGAAATGGTTTGTAGAGATCGTTGTGGAAAAACTTGACTGGCCTGCACAGAGCCCTGACCTCAACCCCATAGAACACATTTGGGATGAATTGGAACGCCGCCTGCGAGCCAGGCCTAATCACCCAACATCAGTGCCCGACCTCACTAATGCTCTTGTGGCTGAATGGAAGCAAGTCCCTGCAGCAATGTTCCAACATCTAGTGAAAAGCCTTCCCAGAAGAGTGGAGGCTGTTATAGCAGCAAAGGGGGACCAACTCCATATTAATGCCTGTTACGAACCCCGTGGCTCTAAACGTCTAGGGTGGATGGACATGAGACCCGTAACATAAATTATGCAAATTAGGAGTGTGGCATGGAACAGTGAGAACAAATAGGACACAACTACCATGAACTACCGTCAAACACAAATGGTTTATTTCAGAACACACGGTAAGGGTTTGGGAAAAAGGGCTGAGCAGGACCCAAGAAATGAAACAATAGTGTAAAACCCCCTAAACTGATCTAGCCTGCCTGAAGAACCGCTAGGCTACTGCTACCATACAAAAATACAGTGGGTGGTCCGCTCAGGTCTAACTAGTGTTTATAGACAGTTCTTTCTACGGGAAATGTATGCCCAAGGGCAGCTAGCTCAAACTCCCCTTTTCCCAGAAACACACAACAGTTACCAAACAGAGTAACCAGCAACTTAGTGAGTACTCTAAACAAAGGACATCACAGTATCCATTACTCACATACAAAACAGTAGTCTAACAGAAGTACCAATCATAGTAAACAGCAACTTAGTGAGTAATCAAAACCAGGACACCACCGTGTCCATACTCACATACTGAAATATTCTCTCTCTCTCTCAACAAACACAAGACTGGTTTTTATACAATGGGATGTGTGATTGAACAAACGAGTAACAGGTGGTGCAATGCACAGGAATGTTCACTGATTGGTCCAATCAGCAGACACCTCAACGACCACCAATCAGGAACATACAGGACACCTGTGATTAGGGCAGAAGGAGAGAAACACACAAAAACACAGGATACCTGTATCCGTAACACTCCCCACCCTTAAAAGAGCAAACCACAATGGTTTGCGACACACGTACTATCACAACACCCAAATTCACAAATCATCCTGCCGGGATAACAACAAAAAAAACCCTAGATCATTACAACACGAGACAAAGCATCTGCCAACACATTATCCAACCCCTTTTTTGTGGCGGATCTCCAAATTATAATTTTGCACGACAAGTGCCCAACGCATAAGGCGTTGGTTCTGGTTGTACATCCGGTGGAGAAAAACTAAGGGGTTATGGTCAGTATACACTATCACTGGTAATGCACTGGAACCAACATAAACTTCAAAGTACTGCAGAGCTAACAACAAAGCTAGAGCTTCTTGTTCAATGGTGGAATAGTTTGTCTGACATTTGTTAAATTTCCGTGAAAAATAACAGACAGGATGGTCCACTCCACTCTGGTCTTGCTGCAGTAGAACAGCCCCAGCACCTCTGGCACTTGCATCTACCTCCAGTTTAAACGGTCGATTCAAAATCTGGCGCAGCAAGAACAGGAGTACTACATAAGAGTGCTTTAGCAGTGTTGAAAGCAGTACGACGCCCTTCAGACCATACAAATTTTCTCGCCGGACTGAGCAAATCCGTTAATGGAGCAACTACAGCAGAGAAATTTTTTACAGAAACTACGGTAGTAGCCAACCATCCCCTAAAAAAGCGGCGTAGCTCTCTTCTGGTGGTAGGTGCGGGAAATGCGTTTATAGCCGAGACCTTGGCATCTACAGGGCGCACCTGACCATGGCCGACCTGTTTACCAAGATAAGTAACAGTGGCCTTCCCAAACTCGCACTTTGCTAAGTTCAGGGTTAGAGAAGCGGTTGCTAGACGTTCACACACTACCCTTAGAGTGTTAACATGATCAGACCACTCCAGTTGAATAAATTACCAGATCATCAAGGTAAGCACTACAATTAGGAACTCCAGCCAATACTGTGTTAACCAGGCGTTGGAAAGTGGCTGGTGCGTTCCCGCATCCCAAATGCCATGACAGCATATTGTAGGAAGTGATCTGGGGTCACAAAGGCAGAGATGTCGGAGGCACGTGGGGTTAACGGCACCTGCCAGTAACCTTTAGAAGATCTAGTTTGGTTACATAAGTAGCAGCACCAACAGTATCAATACAGTCATCCAGTCTGGGTAACGGGAACGAGTCGGGCACTGTGACAGCATTGACTTTCCGATAGTCCGTACATAATCTGGATGTCCCATCAGGTTTAGGAACCAGAATGCACGGAGAACTCCAAGGACTTGAACTTGGCATAGCCAGGTTATTCTCCAGCAAATAACCGACCTCACCCCTCATTATCTTTCTCTTAGCGACGTTGACACGATAAGGATGTTGCTTGATAGGTGCAGCGTTTCCAACATTAATGTCATGTTCTAACACATTAGTACATGTAGGAACATCATTAAAAGACATGGAAAGCTGTGTAATAGTCTCACAATATCATCTGACTGTCTGTCCGTTAAATGAATCAGGCTTGACGGGAGAGACAGCAGCATCTCTGAATTGGGCAATCTAGCACACTGCTGCTGAGTATTGCGCAACTCCAAACCATCTCCGTCCACATCATTAACATGACCTCCCACTACAGCCGTAGCAGCAATAGAGACAGCCGACTCGGCCAGTTTCTCTGGACTGTCTACCTGAGTGACGGGTCTGGTGTGGTATGTCTTCAACATGTTAACGTGGCACACACGAGATTGGCGTTTTCTATCAGGAGTCTGTATCACGTAGTCAGTTTCAGTTAGTTTCTTTTCAATGACATAAGGACCAGAGAAACGTGCTGACAATGACGCTCCTGGCACAGGCAACAATACAAGAACTCGGGTCACCTGGCTGCAGTGAACGAGAAACAGCCTGTGTGTCATAGTGTCGTTTCATCCGTTTCTGTGAGGAAGACAGCGCTTCCTTTGCTAGAGCACAGGCAGCATGTAGGCGCTCACGAAAGCGACTAACGTAGTCCAACACATTTTCTTTCACACACAACTCTTGGTGACAAAAACTGATCCTTAAGGACTTTCATAGGTCCTCTCATGGTGTGTCCAAACACCAGTTCAGCTGGGCTGAACCCTAGGGATTCCCTGTACTGTCTCACGGACAGCAAACAAAACTAGAGGAACTCCCTCATCCCAATCTTTCTCAGATTCCAAACAATATTTACGGAGCATAGACTTCAGGGTCTGATGCCAACGTTCAAGCGCACCCTGAGACTCTGGGTGATATGCGCTTGACACACGGGGTGTGTAACTGACAAGGATTTTAACACTTGTTTGAAAAGTTTAGAAAGGACCTGATCAGTTTGTATCACCTTAGGTAATCCAAAAGTTGAGAAGAATTTGATCAACGCTTTACTCACCACCGGAGCAGTAATCCTTCGCAGAGGAATGGCCTCTGGGTACCTGGTAGCCACACACATAATTGTCAACACAAACTGGTTACCAGATTTTGTTTTTGGTAATGGTCCAACACAATCAACCATCACATGTTCGAATGGTTCACCTATGGCGGTATCGGGACAAAGAGGCGCGGGGGAAATAACCTGGTTCGGTTTCCCAACTACTTGACAGGTGTGGCAAGTCCGACAGAACCGAGCCACATCTTGTTTTAAGCAGGCCAAAAGAAATGTCGCTAAACACGATCATAAGTCTTGGTGACTTTCCCCAGATGTCCGGACCACTGGTGATCATGAGCGAGGGATAAAACATTTTGTCGAAAGGCTGTAGGAATCACTATTTGGTAAACAGCATTCCAATCTCCTCCAGTGTCAACATGGGATGTCCATTTACGCATGAGGAGATTACCATCAATGAAATATGCCATGTTTTTTCTTCTTTAGCTCCTCCTCTGAGACAACACTAGAAAAACATTTAGCCAGGCTAATGTCAACCTGTTGGTTAGCGATCAGCTGCTCACGAGTAACTGGTAACTGTATTGCCTCAGCAACAAGTTCCACATCCTTCTTCCTTTCTCTGGGCTGTTGGTCAGACTGCACCAGCTTACCAGAGGTAGCACCCGTACTATCCTCTGGGTCACACTCTCTGAATAGAATCGTGTTCGACAAATCTATCACTTCACCCACTTGTCGTGCTTGAGCACGTGTGACAGCACAAGCGGGGAACACATCTGGATAACCCTGTGCCAGCTCCTCGGAGAGAGCTGGTCACTTTTATCCAATACCTCCAATATGGGTATTACCTTTCCTCCGGCAATATCGTTGCCCATTATAAATGTCACACACTTTTACTGGCAACATAGGACGTACGCCAACTCTGAACAATCCACTGACTAACTCAGAGTGTACGTTCACAAAGTGCAATGGCACTGGGACGAAACCCATTTCAATTCCTTGTACTAACACACTGGAACCACAATATGTATTATTAGACAAGGGCAACACATCAGATAGTATGAACGACTGCGCCGCACCAGCATCTCTGAGGATTCTAACTGGACGCTGAGACGCTTCGTCATCTGATATAGAAACAAACCCCTCAAAATGAACGGTTCATAACTGTGATCTGGGACAGGGACTTTCAAACCACATTCACTATGAGGCTTCTGTCTTGATTCCGGCCTTACAACCGCATCGAATCAGCCCAACACCCGTTGGCGGCCTGGCGTGCTGAGGCATCCCCGGTTTGCGTTTAGCAGAAAGCAATCACTAACCAAATGTCCCACCTTATGACAATAGAAACAGTGACGCACATCTTTTGGGCGTGCTGGATGTACTGCTGGTCGACTAGGACTAAAAGTTAGCAACTCCGCAGCCCTGCTCTCCGTACGAGCCGAAAACACGCTCTTATGCGTCAACACAAACTACGTCTGCCAATACAGACGCTTCCGACAGTGAGGATACTTTCTGTTCGTTCAGATAAACTACAATGCGTTCGGTAAGCAATTTTTTAAACTCTTCTAACAAGATTAACTCCCGTAGAGAGTTAAAATCAGTTACCTTACTAGCACTGTGCCATTTGTCAAACAGATTTCCTTTGTCTCTAGCAAACTCCACATAAGTCTGAGTAGGATACTTTTTATGAGACCTAAATCTCTGTCGATATGCCTCAGGAACAAGCTCATAGGCACGAAGAACAGTAGCTTTGACCACTTCATAATTCAAACTGTCTTCAAGAGGTAGCGCTGCCAGAACCTCTTGGGCTTTACCTGTTAGTTTACACTGAAGTAATAGGCACCATACCTCTTCGGGCCATTTCAATGCTACCGCTATACGTTCAAACACACTGAAATAGGAATCAACCTCTGACTCCCTGAACACAGGTACCAAGGTGATCTGCCTACTAATATCAAACGTAGCAGATGACACAGCTGGTGAGGATGGCTCACTAGCAGGCATAGTATTAGCAGAGACTAACCTCGCTGTTTCTGCCTCTAGTTCCATTTTACGCACCTCCAGTTCCATCTTACGCATCTCCAGTTCCATCTTACGCGTCTCCTGTTCTGCCTCTAGCTTACGCGTCTCCTGTTCTGCCTCTAGCTTACGCGTCTCCTGTTCTGCCTCTAGCTCCATTTTACGCATCTCCAGCTTGTCTTGCCTGATTTGTGCCCGCTCTTCCGCCTCCATTTGGAGCCGTGTCGAGCGGACATCCATCCTGGCATCACTGTCAGTCAGTGGGAGAGTGGGTCATAACGGGGCAATGTGGCTGGAGCCTTAGTCTCGTCCTCAGACACTGATGGGCTTACAGGATCAGCAACCACATCCCCTACAGGAGCAGCAGACTCAGGCGGCGGTAACTCAAGCACTCGCTCGTTTAACAATATCGCTAGCACTACTTCCTAACTTCTGCTTTCACTAAACCCCTCGGTATGGGTGCAGAAAAGTGGTCAGCCAAAACCTGTAGATCCACTCTCGGCAATTCTCAAAACCCTCCCACGTAGGGGTTTTCCAAAAAATGCCTCCAACTCAAAAGTAGCCATCCTACTAGCAACACGAGCCGATCGACTACTGAACACACAAAAAAACAGGTAGTACCGCTGCCAAGCTCAACACTGAACCAGACACTTACTAATTTGCATGAGTAACATGGGATAGATCCCGGACGGCCCCCCACTTTATGTTACTACGAACCCCGTGGCTCTAAACGTCTAGGGTGGATGGACATGAGACCGTAACATAAATTATGCAAATTAGAGTGTGGCATGGAACAGTGAGAACAAATAGGACACAACTACCATGAACTACCGTCAAACACAAATGGTTTATTTCCAGAACACACGGTAAGGGTTTGGGAAAAAGGGCTGAGCAGGACCCAAGAAATGAAACAATAGTGTAAAACCCCCTAAACTGATCTAGCCTGCCTGAAGAACCGCTAGGCTACTGCTACCATACAAAACAGTGGGTGGTCCGCTCAGGTCTAACTAGTGTTTATAGACAGTTCTTTCTACGGGAAATGTATGCCCAAGGGCAGCTAGCTCAAACTCCCCTTTTCCCAGAAACACACAACAGTTACCAAACAGAGTAACCAGCAACTTAGTGAGTACTCTAAACAAAGGACATCACAGTATCCATTGCTCACATACAAAACAGTAGTCTAACAGAAGTACCAATCATAGTAAACAGCAACTTAGTGCGTAATCAAAACCAGGACACCACCGTGTCCATACTCACATATCTGGAAATATTCTCTCTCTCTCTCAACAAACACAAGACTGGTTTTTATACAATGGGATGTGTGATTGAACAAACGAGTAACAGGTGGTGCAATGCACAGGAATGTTCACCGATTGGTCCAATCAGCAGACACCTCAACGACCACCAATCAGGGAACATACAGGACACCTGTGATTAGGGCAGAAGGAGAGAAACACACAAAAAACACAGGATACCTGTATCCGCAACAATGCCCATGATTTTAGAATGAGTTGTTCGGCGAGCAGGTATCCACATACTTTTGGTCATGTAGTGTATATTGGTCTGTTGCTCAATTGGTAGAGCACGGCGCTTGTAACGCCAGGGTAGTGGGTTCGATCCCGGGACCACCCATACGTAAAATGTGCGCACATGACTGTAAGTCGCTGGATAAAAGTGTCTGCTAAATGGCTTTTTTTTAGATTTATATACAGGGCCTTGCAAATGTATTAATCCCCCTTGGGCGTTTTTTTTCCTATTTTGTTGCATTGCAACCTGTAATTTTATTTGGATTTCATGTAATGGACACGAAATAGTCCAAATTGGTGAAGTGAAATGAAACAGGTCTGATCTAAGGTCTTATTTTAACAAAGCTACTAGAGAGGTGTGACATGCCATCAGTGGTGAGTAATGAGTAAACATATTGAGTAAGCATATTTAAAATACTACTTAAGTCATTTTCTTGGGGTATCTGTACTTTACTTTTGATATTTTTGACAACTTTTTACTTCACTACATTCCTAAAGAAAGTATGTACTTTTTACACCATGCATTTTCCCTGACACCCAAAAGTACTCATTACATTTTGAATGCTTAGCAGGACAGGAAATTGTCTAATTCACACACTAATCAATAGAACATCTCTGGTCATCCCTACTGCCTCTGATCTGATGGACTCACTAAACAGTGTGAGTGCTGGAGAAAAATGGTGCCGTCTGGTTTGCTTAATATAAGGAATTTGAAAATATGTATACTTTTTACTTTTACTTTTGATACTTAAGTATATTTAAAACCAAATACTTTTAGACTTTTACTCAAGTTGAGTTTATTGGGTGACTCACTTTATTTGAGTCATTTTCTATTAAGGTATCTTTACTTTACTCAAGTAAGACAATTGGGTACTTTTTTCCACCATTGCATGCCATCACCCAGCACATTGCGCTGCCATAAGCAAGTAACCATGAGTAATAACAAAGGGGGTTAACGCACAGTGTACAGTCATGGTCAAAGTTTTGAGAATGACACAAATACTAATTTTCACAAAGTCTGCTGCCTCAGTTTTGATGATGGCAATTTGCATATACTCCAGAATGTCATGAAGGGTGATCAGATGAATTGCAATTAATTGCAAAGTCCCTCTTTGCCATGAAAATGAACTTAATCCCCAAAAACATTTCCACATGCATTTCAGCCCTGCCACAAAAGGGACCAGCTGCCATCATGTCAGTGATTTCTCTAACACAGGTGAGAGTGTTGACGAGGACAAGGCTGGAGATCACTCTGTCATGCTGATTGAGTTAGAATAACAGACTGGAAGCTTTAAAAGGAGGGTGGTGCTTGAAATCATTGTTCTTCCTCTGTTAACCATGGTTAACTGCAAGGAAACACATGCAGTCATCATTGCTTTGCACAAAAAGGGCTTCACAGGCAAAGAATATTGCTGCTAGTAAGATTGCACCTAAATCAACCATTTATCGGATCATCAAGAACTTCAAGGAGAGAGGTTCAATTGTTGTGAAGAAGCGTCAGGGCGCCCAAGAAAGTCCAGCAAGCGCCAGGACCGTCTCTAAAGTTGATTCAGCTGTGGGATCGGGGCACCACCAGTGCAGAGCTTGCTCAGGAATGGCAGCAGGCAGGTATGAGTGCATCTACACGCACAGTGAGGCGAATACTTTTGGAGGATGGCCTGGTGTCAAGAAGGGCAGCAAAGAGGCCACTTCTCTCCAGGAAAAACATCAGGGACAGACCAATATTCTGCAAAAGGTACAGGGATTGGACTGCTGAGGACTGGGGTAAAGTAATTTTCTCTGATGAATCCCCTTTCCGATTGTTTGGGCATCCGGAAAACACCTTCTCCGGAGAAGACAAGGTGGGCGCTACCATCAGTCCTGTCATGCCAACAATAAAGCATCCTGAGACCATTCATGTGTGGGGTTGCTTCTCAGCCAAGGGAGTGGCTCACTCACAATTTTGCCTAAGAACACAGCCATGAATAAAGAATGGTACCAACATATCCTCCGAGAGCAACTTCTCCCAACCATCCAAGAACAGTTTGGTGACGACCAATGCCTTTTCCAGCATGATGGAGCACCTTGCCATAAGGCAAAAAGTGATAACTAAGTGGCTCGGGAACAAAACATCAACATTTTTGGGTCCATAGCCAGGAAACTCCCCAGACCTTAATCCCATTGAGAACTTGTGGTCGATCCTCAAGAGGCGGGTGGACAAACAAAAACCCACAAATTCTGACAAACTCCGAAGCATTGATTATGCAAGAATGGGCTGCCATCAGTCAGGATGTGGTCCCAGAAGTTAATTGACAGCATGCCAGGGGCGATTGCAGAGGTCTTGAAAAAGAAGGGTCAACACTGCAAACATTGACTTTTTTGCATAAAACTTAATGTAATTGTCAATAAAAGCCTTTGACACTTATGGAATGCTTGTAATTATACTTCAGTATACCACAGTAACATCTGACAAAAATATCTCATAACACTGAAGCAGCGAACATTGTGAAGACCAATATTTGTGTCATTCTCAAAACTTTTGACCACGACCGTAGTAGCTTGGAAAAAAGTATATGGCCTCAAAAGATGTGGACATACCACCCCCTGCTGGACTAAATCAAATCAAACGTTATTTGCCACATTCGCCGAATACAACACGTGTAGACCTTACAGTGAAATGCTTACTTACAAGCCCTTAACCAACAATGCAGTTTTAAGAAATATAAGTGTTAAGTAAAAAATAACAAATAACAAATAATTAAAGATCATCAGTAAAATAAAATAACAAGATAGTGAGGCATCATATTCATACAATATTTTCAGCTATCTCATGAACCATGACAAAGCATCGTTTTATCTTCCAGGCAACTTTTTGAACATTAAAATGTCATTGCAAACATCTGTAGTTACTCAACTGTATACCACATGTGTTTTGCACTGTTTATGAACATAGCAACTTTAGCTACTTGCTGCCTGTGGTTACAGTGTGGGAAAAAAGTATTTCATCCTGCTGATTTTTTGTACGTTTGCCCACAGACAAAGAAATGATCAGTCTATAATTTTAATGGTAGGTTTTATTTGAACAGTGAGAAACAGAATAACAACAAAAAAAACCCCTAAAACGCATGTCGAAAATGTTATAAATTGATTTGCATTTTAATGAGGGAAATAAGTATTTGACCCCCTCTCAATCAGAAAGATTTCTGGCTCGCAGGTGTCTTTTTATACAGGTAACGAAAGCTGAGATTAGGAGCACACTCTTAAAGGAGTGCTCTTAATCTCAGCTGTTACCTGTATAAAAGACACCTGTCCACAGAAGCAATCAATCAATCAGATTCCAAACTCTCCACCATGGCCAAGACCAAAAGAGCTCTCCAAGGATGTCAGGGACAAGATTGTAGACCTACACAAGGCTGGAATGGGCTACAAGACCATCACCAAGCAGCTTGGTGAGAAGGTGACAACAGTTGGTGCGATTATTCGCAAATGGAAGAAACACAAAAAGACCTGTCAATCTCCCTCTGCCTGGGGGCTCCATGCAAGATCTCACCTCGTGGAGTTGCAATGATCATGAAAACGGTGAGAATCAGCCCAGAACTACACGGGAGGATCTTGTCAATGATCTCCAAGGCAGCTGGGACCATAGTCACCAATAAAACAATTTGGTAACACACTACGCCGTGAAGGACTGGGATCCTGCAGCGCCCTTGAAGTCCCCCTGCTCAAGAAAGCACATATACAGGCCCGTCTGAAGTTTGCCAATTAACATCTGGAATGATTCAGAGGAGAACTGGGTGAAAGTGTTGTGGTCAGATGAGACCAAAAAATCAACTCTTTGGCATCAACTCAACTCGCCGTGTTTGGGAGGAGGAGGAATTCTGCCTATGACCCCAAGAACACCATCCCCTACCGTCAAACATGGAGGTGGAAAGATTATGCTTTGGGGGTGTTTTTCTGCTAAGGGGACAGGACAACTTCACCGCATCAAAGGGACGATAGGATCGGGGCCATGTACCCAAGTCAAATCTTAGGTGAGAACCTCCTTCCCTCAGCCAGGGCATTGAAAATGGGTCGGGTCGTGGATGGGTATTCCAGCATGACAATGACCCAAAACACACGGCCAAGGCAACAAAGGAGTGGCTCAAGAAGAAGCACATTAAGGTCCTGGAGTGGCCTAGCCAATCTGTGGAGGGAGCTGAAGGTTCGAGTTGCCAAAGCGTCAGGCTCGAAACCTTAATGACTTGGAGAAGATCTGCAAAGAGGAGTGGAACAAAATCCCTCCTGAGATGTGTGCAAACCTGGTGGCCAACTACAAGAAACGTCTGCTCCTCTGTGATTGCCAACAAGGGTTCTTCCACCAAGTACCAAGTCATGTTTTGTAGAGGGGTCAAATACTTATTTCCCTCATTAAAATGCAAATCAATTTATAACATTTTCGACATCGTTTTCTGGATATTTTTTGTTGTTATTCTGTCTCTCACTGCTTCAAATATACCTACCATTAAAATTATAGACTGAATCATCATCTTTGTCAGTGGGCAACGTACAAAATCAGCAGGGGATCAAA